>NC_060169.1:4752891-4780818 GCF_021292245.1 Micropterus dolomieu | reverse complement strand
TCTCTCTCTCTCTCTCTCTCTCTCTCTCTCTCTCTCTCTCTCTCTCTCTCTCTCTCCCCAACCGGTCGAGGCAGATGGCCGCCCACCCTGAGCCATGGCTCTTTTATGAAAAGCGCTCTGAGATAACTGTTGTTGTGATTTGGCGCTATATAAATAAAACTGAACTCAATTGAAGTTTTTGATTTACCATAACTATTCCCCTTGTGCAAGCCATCAAACTACTTTAAAACCAATGTAACACATCAGTTTAACAAAAAAACTATCTATAGCAAATATTAGACTAGTTTTAATAAAAAAAAACACATAACCGAAATGAACTGCTGTGTGTTAGTAGCATTTTAATTAGCAGTAAAATGTTAAAAAGCATTTAGGCTATTAATAAAATACTTATTACATTACATTATCTTACAAACAAAGGTTCATAATTTTAAGGGGATTTTAAAAAATGTCATTTAAACCATAAACGTCATGTCTACCCTGTCACACTGATAAAATCACAAGAATTAGATCAGTATTAAGTAAAGTCTGTTTATTTGTCTAATTAATGTCTCAATGGACAGCAAAGAACCAGCCGCAGCTCTATCAGGAGAAAGGCAATTTTGTCCCTACAATCCTTATTTCGGACTGCGCCTGGACTTTACTGGATATTGGTGAGAGATGGGACAACTTTAATTTGTTTCCTGTCAGATGTGAAAGGTCAGACTGGCTTGATTTGTCTCCAGATGACAGCTTGACTTTTTTTGTCCTCCTGGTCGCCTTGTTCCACTGTTTCTCACTGCGGTGCATCATTTTGATGTCTGTTAATTCCATCGCCAATTTTTCCATCTCACTTTTGTACATGTTCCTCTCTGCTGTTACTGCCTTGAGCCTTTTTTTCTGGTCTCTGACCGTCACCCTGCACTGCTGGACATACACTGCCATTTGTGTCAGACTTTGCTTTAGCTCCTCGCACAGCTTCTGTGTTTTCCTCAGCTCTTCGTTCTGGGTGAGCAGCTCATTCTGTAAGGACTCAGTACTCGGGAGAGGCAGCACTTGGCTTGACTTTCTGATGAGTGGCGTGGAAGGTTTTTGTTGGATAAGTAGTTTATTTTTCCCTACTAGATCCCCAACAGCGCGACACCTTTTGAACTTTAATTGCAACTCTAAGCATTCATTTTTGCAGCGCTGCCACTTGTCATTCAGGCCGTCCCTCTCTTTAACCACCTGGTCCAGTTGTTCCTTCAGGTCTTGCTGCTCGGTCCTCTGTTTGACAGCAGCCTGCTTTACTGACTGCAGCTCCTTCCTCATTGACTGCAGTTCCTCTTTGAGGGCCTCATTCTGCTTGTGCCCCCGCCTCAGGTCCATTTCCTGGATCCCGATCTTCTTACCCAACACCGACAATTCATTTTTGCAGTGCATCAGTTGGTTCCTCTGGTGGTCTCTGTTTCTGATCACCTTTGGGACTCTTTGCCGCTCTGCTTTGAACTGCTCAGCATCACTCGTCAAAAACGCACCTTTCTTCTTGTGGATCTCACTTTCCTTCTTGAAGGCCTCATTTTCCTTCTGGAGGGCCTTGGGGGTTTTCTCCATGCAGAGATATTCCCGCTCAGCATCGGGAAGGATTGGTGACGAGACATAATGATGATAAGTTAACATGGGGCTTGCTTTACACAAAAGCTTGTCATCAGAATTAAATGTCATTTTCTGAACACCGGGTCTCAGTATGATTTGAAATGTAGAGTTTTAAACAGTCTCTTTTGTCACCTTGCTATAGGGTTGAAAAAGAATCACATGACATTCCAACAGTATGTGATGCAATGAAGCATACATGCGTTCTGCAGCGGAGACGGACATTCTGTTCTTTCTTGTGCAGAAGAATAGACTGTATTTCAGAAATAGACGTAGCTACCATGACGTAACCCATTGGTTTGTGGACTACTGTTTTCTCATTTTGGCCGGTGGCTATCACGTTCTTTTGTAATTCATGTTATCTGTGATATTAATTAGTATGCTAATTTCGGCTGGAAAAAAACAGGCTTAAGACAAAATGTACTTACAGGAAATAATTAACAGTCTTCAAGTCTCTTCTAACCAAGACTTTTTAGGTGACCAGAATGGTAGCAACGTCCTAAAGCAAACCCCACTTCCTGGTCTATTTTCCTCTAAATGGGACCATACTTTTCTAAATGAACGTCATGCTTTGTTGAAGAACGCTTGAAACTAACGATTGAGACCATAAACTCATTAGGAAAGTGTTTACTGGGGTAATAAATTAGGTGAGAAGTAGGTTAAATTTGTCATTGACTACAATACAATCGGATTTCTTTTTGCAACCAGTGGAGTCGGCCCTTGTTGGCCATTAAAAAGAATGCAGGTTTAAGGCACTACCGCATTAGCTTAGGCTGTGAAGCGACTGAAGAAGACATTTTCGGAGGAAGTGAGGAAGAGAGAGTGATTGAGCATGAGGCTCCCGGACATTGGCGAGACCTTTGTGAAATAAAAGGCTGCAAGACAGAGAGCAAATTTACTCGTTCCCTTGCCGGTGCTTTGCCTAACACCTGCGAACTACCTAGAAAAAGACTTTTCCTGGAGAGCTCTATTTCTTTATTTTAATAATAATACAAAATAAATGTTAAAAAACATTGACACTGCTGACTGAATGTGATTTAAGTTGGACTTTTTAGGGGAAACGCACTGATTCAAAACACCGGCTCAGCGCCACTTTCTAATGCCAGTGTGCCATAAAGCCTGACCATTTCAGCATTTCATTCAGATTCCCAAACAGCTGAGAACATTACAGAAGTGTATCTTACTGTCTGTGTTGGTTGTTGGAGCTTGAGCTTTGGTAGTTTTCGGGATGAACTTTAAAACCAACAGTAAACTGAAGGCACTCCCCACAGCACCAAAACAAGCAGTAAATGTCTCCCTGGGAAATACAAAGTAAAAACAGTGTCAGGTGGACGAATATTTTGGACATTTTAGGTGTACTATATATATATATAGTATAGAAATGTGACAATTCTACACATGCATAAATACCATGTGAACATTTAAAAGTCTACATTTATGAGTCTATTATCTGTAGGACTAAACTCTGACCTCGGATCAGTCTCCAACACCCAAAACAAACACACAACAACACACATACAGTGACACCCACCCATAACGTGTGTTAAGATGGCCGCCCAACGTGGAGCCAGCTATCATACCGATGCCAAAACACAGGCCTAGTTTGGATAAAGCATCTGCCCGTTTTTCAGGTTCTGAAAGGTCTGCAACGACCATCTGAGATGCTGCAGGCAAGAGAGGGATGAAAGATTCAAAGCGAGACACTATTTTATAGGATAGTAAAAAAAAAAAAATTAGGATAAATGAGAATAGTTTTAACTAAGCTGAAACTTTTAACTATCTTAAATATTTCAAGGTTTAAATATCAGTTTAAAGGCAGTTTAAATATCATTGACTGAAGTAATGTAAATGTGAGTATCGAATTTTCTAAAGTGATCAAGATAAAAAGCTATTGAACATTTCTCAATAGCAGAGGAGAGTGTCACCATAGTTATGGATATAACAGCATTAAACAATTCTGTGTACAGTTTCCTTATGACTGATTACCTATTGATAACAAATCCCAATAAATATTTTCCTACGAACAGTATTACATTCCAAAAAATATATACTTTTTGTTTATTTTCCGTTATTTCCAAGCATGGCCTCTTGGTTCCACACAATTCCACTAATCACAGTAAATTCTTCTGTATTTTATATATTAATAGTAGGGACACACGGATAGGGAAAAATATAAAATGAAATTTTGAGTAAAAAATTATACTATTTTAATTAAATAAATTGGGAATGGTTTAGCCACAAAGCCTGCAAAGGAAGAAAGGGTAAAAGATTGAATAAAATCCAATGAATGATTGATCTATACCAAATAATAATCTAGGTTTTAAGTTAAAGATATCAAACTGAGTGAGGAGGATTGTAGATGAATGGTGCTCACCAGGGAGGACATGCATGAAGACTGTGGGGAGTTTGTGGACAAACAGCATGGCAGGATGGTCCGCTATGGCCAGCAGCAGAAAGAAAACAACGGTTGCAGAACATGCCAGAGACAAGGCTGCTCGTGCTCCGAAGATATCTCCAAACCTGCCGACGAAACAAAACCCAGAAACCAAAGTTTTCTGCCAGACAAAAGCAGTGCAAGGCGCTAATATTCTGAAGGGAAAGTTAATTTCTAAATGTACAGTAATAGGTCAGTGATTACAAGTTACCTTACTTCAAATGTAGTAGTAGGTAAAAAACGTTGATAAAAGTAGCTCTTACAGAAACTTTTTTGTGTTGTCAACATTGCCTTATACTTACCTTCCAAACATTGGCCCCCCAACCAGCTGGATTACTCCTACCATAGTTTGCAAATAACCAAACCACAGGGTGTTGAAGCCAAGTTTCCTTGCCAAATACTATAGAGACACAAATAAATTACACACTTAAATTCACACATTCATGTTAACATCTGTACAGTGAAATCCATGCATGTGACACTCAGAAAACCACCTCTATTTGTTAACAAATCCAAACTGCGACTTTATTTGGGTGATTTTACTGGCTATCGTGTATATTATGCTACATTCATGGAAGATCCGTACCTGTAGCTGCCCCATGACACAAACAGGACATTATTAGTTTGTCTTTGGTGAATGTGACTTTTAGCCTTATTTAAGAAAGGCAGGGGCAGTGGTGGAGGCATTTGGCAGCAGAAAAGAATTTTCCATAATGTGTGACTCCATGTTTTACTTTGAGGTCAGAGTCCAAAGAAGCTGTTCAAAGTATATTAAGCAACCTATCAGGCTCTATGTTCACTGCAGCAGCAAGAGCTAACTGTGTATTTCTCATTTCACATAGCTCAAGGCGATGTCTTCTAATGTCTTGAATCTAACACAGTACAAAAACTGAAACTGTAAATTGATTATCAAAAATATTGATTAATCAACTTGTTGTTTTCAGCTCTATTCCCATTCACCAGTATTTGGACATTATTTTCAGTCACTTTCAAAATACCTTATTTTATTATTTCCATACACTTCCATACAATGGATCAATGTAGATGAGTAGACACAACTGTCTGGCCTACTGTAGCCCATTGTATCCCTCTTTTAAATGACTTGCTATTAAAAAGTTGGGGAAAGTAACCAAGTACATTTAATTAAATACTATGTGCTACTTATGCAACTAATACTAAACTAAACAGTTACTTAGTCATTTTGTTTGTTAATGACACTAAAAATCCAGTCCACTCTGAGTTTGAGTTGATAAACCTAAAGTGTTGACGTGTTGCACAGACAGCATTTTGCTGTGTTGTTTTATGATTTGCTTTACATTAATGCACGAGGAATCAAAACCTAATCATAAAATATATAATAAAACAACTGTCACAGGGGACTTTTTACTGCATGAGTACTTTTAATGTGTGAAGTACATTTTCCTGACACTTATGCTTTTCAATGTAGGACTTTACTCTGTGTGTTTATACATATTAGTACTTTTACTGAAGTAAAGGATCTTCATACTTCCTAAAACACTGATTATAACATATTCAACAATGAAATGCATTAATGTGACTGCAATAAGGAGCACTTTTACCTATGATAAAGTACATTTAACTGCATTTTGCTGCTAAAATTTTAGTGCATTTTGTAATGCAGATCTAACTTCATGCACCGCATCTTGGATGTGAGGGTGCTGCAGTGCTGTAAATATATGTAGGTAATGGTAGCATTTTTGCGTGTCAAATAACACACATGATCACTCTGAACACCCACAATAAATTCTACATCTGCCCTCACAGTAACAACAGTGATTAAATACATTTCCCACAATGCGCGCTTCCGGAAATTTTTTCACATTCACAGCAGGCACGGAAATCTCGCCTTCCTGCTTTTACGCAACATAAATACTTACAGGAGTTACAGAAAACTGTAAAAACATCCACGTGATATCCAAAGCAGCGATGAGGTAGACGATGTAAATGATTTTCATCCTCTTTGGTTGGTCTTCAGCGTTAGTCTGGGAGGAAAGTGAAGCTCTGGAGGTTTCCTCGGTTGTTTCTCCTCTTCGACTCATTTTGCTTTTTTGCAGAAAAATCAAACGTTTTGGTCACATTAATGTTAATTTTCTGTTACCGAACCGCAGATATGGAACAGGCAGGGGAATCAAACTGCGAGGTGCAAGTTGTCCGGTAAAATATTCTTTGACCTGCACTTTCGTTAGCGAACTTCTCGTTAGTTGCACTTTGGAACCGACAAGGAGGCGTTACCGAAGTAACGTTACTTGTGAAAAAGTGATTACCGGTAGTTACGAAGGGTGATAATCGAAAGTGGAAAAACCGGAGTTTTGGTTTAAGTATTGTTCTCCTAAACAACTGGATCTGTCCCTGACTTTTTTTTATTAAGGTCGTACTTTCAGTCAAAATCTGCTTTAGGTTTAAGTAAAAGTATTGTACCACACAGTAGTTATACTCAGGTACATGCATTGGCAGTTCCTTAGGTAAAAATGTTTAAGTATATTCTGAAAAATGTACTTAAAGTGTAGTAAAATGTCCTCTGTTATAGTATTATTTAATAATTTGATTATTATTACTCATGCAGTAATGTTAAAGTAGAATTGTACAGTTTTGGTTGGTTGAGTTGGAGCTCATTTTGAACAGTTTTTATCAGACTGCAACTCATGAGTTATGGATTAATCTGCTGATTAATGTTTCCATTATTCGACTTATTGTTTTTTTTTTTTTTTTTAAAGAAATCAGAAAGAAAAGTGCAAAATACCATCACAATTCCTAAGAGCCCAAAGTGAAACCTTCACAGTGCTTTTGTTTTGTTTAGTCCAAACCTCATGATTAAAATAAATTACTAAACTATCTAAAGGAAAAGCAGCAAATCCTCACATGACAAGCTGGAGCCATAAAATGTTTTATTATGTATAATTATTTTTATTAAAAATACTCAATTCAGTTATTTTCTTTGCAGACAACATACAATGTCTATATATAAGTCAAGTTTTCTGTAGGTTGTCAACAAATACTAATGTCTTTCTTAGAATTCTCATCATGATGAACAGCAGATGAAACTCGTTCTGGTTTTCAGTTCTCGTTTTTTTTATTGCAGACACAGAGTCAGTCACACGTCTCAGCAGGGTCACATCTGATTCTGTTATTGCAAGTTTTGGAATGACAGAAGCAGCAGGGTGTATCTGCTAAAAGGCAATGAAGCCAGGTCAGATTTTACAAGACAGTCTCTTACTGCCCTCTTGTGGCAGAATCTAGATTGTATATCCTGCTGATACTGTGGAAAAATTACAATATGTTCCCGTATTTCTAAATAACATTTGGACCAAAGACGTGGAATTTCAACCTTTTTATATCCATAAAGGTCCAAAGGGTTGTTTGGAGTAATTTTATAAATTATTTGCTTAGAATGTGACAACAGTAAAGAAATCTATAAGCAGAAATAATTGTCTAGATTGTCCTTATTAAATTTGGTGGTTAAGTTTTCTCATTGCACTTTTCATACCGAGCAGGTCTAGACCGTACTCTTTGTAATATTATTTACAAAGACCCAACAATTCCCACCACGAGCAAGCACTTGGCGACAGAGGCAAGGAAAAACATCTTTTAGAAGGCAGAGAAAGCTTGAACAGAACCTTGGTGGGCGGCCATCTGCCTCAACTGGTTGGGGATGAGAGGGAGAGAGGGCGAGGGGGGAGCAGCCGACATAAATTCCACACAGAAATACTAGTAGAAATAGTAAATATTAGTGGTACAGAAAATGAAAATTAGTACTGATAATTATTGTAATATTAATGATGATAATAATAGGGCTAGTAATAATAACTGTAGCAGGGGGTGCTCAGTTGAGTTGGTAATATGCGTTGTTGCATTAAACTTTCATAGATTCAGCATTTTTCATTAATAATACATGTGATTCTACAAGTTATTTGTTATCATTTAGGACTGTGAAGGTGTCACTTTGGGTGATTGTGACTGCATTATTTTACAAAGCAAACCATTAATTAATTAATGGAGGAAACAATCAGCAGATTTATCCATAATTGAATTATCATTAGTTGCAGCCTGATGCAAAATAGTTTATAATAAATAGCTCCACCTCAACCAACAGTAAAATTCTGCTTTTACACAAATGCATCAGTAATAATAAACTAATATAATAATAGGCTAACAGTCATAGACAGATTTATACTTACGTACTTGTACTTTGGTAACATTTTCAAAGCAGGACTAACAGTATTTTTTACAGTTACAGTCTGTATACTTCCTCTGCCTGTGACATACACTGAGAAAGGACTTTTCAGTGAGGGATAAGAAATAAGATAGAAACATGTCTGAAAGTTTGAGGACTTTTATTTTGAAGCTACCAAACAGCTCTTTAGGATTCTTATTTTGAAATCCTCAATGGACCTCCTCCCGGAAGTGTGCTCCATCATCTACTCTGATGAGAATCAGTCTTGTGTGTGTGTGTGTGTGTTTGGGTGTGTGTGGCTGGAAGAGTGTCAGATGAGGACTGCGGTTCATTAATTAGAGTAAATTATAAATCTCAGAACCCAGAGTGACCATGCAGACCCTCACTCCTCATGTTTACTGGGCTCAGCGACACGGAGAGATTTATCTCCGGGTGGAACTGAGCGATGCAAAGGTAGGACATCCCACAACATCACCACGACTGGCTGCTTTCAGCCTCAACTTGTCGGTTACCTGCTCACATAATCTCTTTAAATGCCTCTAAACTTTATTTTCTTAATGCTGCGGGTGTAACGTTAGCTAGCCGATGTTTATCTCGCTGTAGCGAAAACCTGGTTTTAAGCTAACAGTTAGCCTAACTGTGTTTGCTAGCATCTAAATGAAGGTGTACAGTTATAATAAAATATGACTAACGTTAAATTAAACTAATTATTCAGGTTTGTTAATTCACATTTATCCCGTGTTCAGAAAAGTGTGTATATTTAAGTTATTTGCTGCCCCAAATAACACTATTGAAAGTGAATTGACAACCTTAATTGTCTGTCGGGTTCATGGACATTAACGTTGCCGATTTTTTTTTTTTTTTTAAGCACAGTTTAGTTTATTCACAAAAAATTAAATTACAATTTATAGTCATAAGAAATGGGCTAATGCAGACGTGTGAAAAGGGACAGGTAAGCGAGCTGAAGCTTGTATGCAGGGACCCAGATTGTAAGCAAATAGTAGACATGTAACGTTACTGACATAATGTCTAGATAAATACCAACGTTACAAATAAACAAAGCAAATGCAATCTACGTGTCTAAATAACTTAAAGAAATGTGTTGTCAAAATTAACAGTACAAAACAATATTAACAGCCTCAGTGATGTCTAAAGTAGTGGGTAGCTGACAATGGGAGCTCTAGTTTGGTCCTTGTTTAGTAGCTGCACACCACAGTTAACAACTGGACAACTTGACTTGTGATTTTACCTAAACAAATACTGATGATATTATTATTATTATTATCAGAAGAAGGTATTGAAGTTGAATTATTTGGGTGGGGGCTTTTTTCTTCACCTCATCACTGAGCCTATCGCTGACCACTTGAATTTTCTGTAATTCTGCTGACTGTGTGTTTGCATTAGTAACATGAAATATATAGGTTCTCCGCCTCCTCCATCCTCCTCCTGCATCTGTTAGACAAATGTCTTATAAAAGATGCATGGCTTTTTAGTTGTTGTTGTTCTGGATCTTGTTCAGCAGAATGGCTTAAGGGTAATTGAAACAGGCTGGCAGAAGAACGCCTGTCATGCTACACATGTTGGGCTCATTTATATCTATAAGGATGGACTAAATATGAGAAACCCCTAATACAAACACCTCTTTACAGCCTCTGACATGCCCATAAAGTGGAATCGACACCAGTTTCTACAAAAACGTATAGTATTCTCTATGTAAATAATATATACAGATGGGTGACAAATTTATAGCTAAAACCAACAAATTGTCTTAGTATGGTGTTGGACCACGAGCGCCGATGGGTTTTGCACCTCTGAACTCTCAACTGTGCGTTCATCTTTGTAATGAGGGGTTTATGCACTGCAGCTCTACTATAATATCACTGTTTGTGTTATTGTTGACGGACTGTTTTGTACCATCAGGGTCCAAAATTAGCACCAACCACCTGCTGGTAAAATATGCAAATGTCTGGTAGACTTACTTCACTCACCAGCCCAAACAACAATGGTAATCTATTGAGTGGTTGGTACACTTTGAACATTCACTAGAGTTAATTTTCACCCTGTGTACCGTGCAGTTCACCTGTGTGGAAGCATCTGCACTCATTATGTTTCTCCACTCTTATCTTAAAAAAAGAAAAACATAGAATATCACCAGACTTTAATTCTCACTGCATAATTTTGTCCATTATCGGGTCAGCGTCGGGTTGTTTGTGATGGCTGCCTTTTGTGTTTTTCAGAATCTCGACATCGGCCTGCAAGAAAACAACACACTTCAGTTTAGAGGTTGGTGTTTACATTAGTGCGTGTAAGAGGGAGAAAATGTTGATGAGAGCAGTTGCTCGGTTGAATAATGATAATTTTGTGATGAAATATAATGTAAAATATTCCACAAACTTTCACATTATTAGAAGTTCAGTTATTATGCAATTTCTGTAGGGTACACAGTGTAACGCCTGATGTTATAATATAATCTTAATATTGCTCCACAGCACAGGGCCATGGAGCTAAAGGAGATAATGAATACGAGTTCAGTTTGGAGTTCCTGGAACCTGTTAGACCAGAGGTATTCATCTTTTATTTGTCTGTTACTTATTAGTGGGGGAATCAATTGTTATATTGAAATTAGGGCTGGTAATAAAACAATGATTATTATTGCAATATAACTTCCTCAATAATAATATAATAAATGTTTGCTTTAATTAATTTGAATTATGAACAAATTAGCACTTACATTTTCTATTAAGATATTTATATTGAGGAAAGGGGGCTGAAAGAAGATTTTACTCATGCATATTTGTTGAAAAATATCATAATTGTTTGAATGTTCTCCCTCAGATTCTTTTTTGTGGTTTGGTCTGAAGTGTGTATTCTGACCATAAAGTTAAATAATCTAAAACCACAATTAACCAATGGTTTCTTCAACTTTCACCTAGGAGCAAAAATCAGCCTTTAAACGTGAAAGAAATAATGATTTGACATTCATCATGATGATTATCGAGATCAAATGAAATTATTTACCGTGATATCACCCAACCCTAATTACAATGTATTGCTTTTGCATCATTGTAATAGAAAAAAAAATTGAATACCAGAGGGTAGAAGGGCAGTTACTGATTCTGTTAATTTATATATGAAATATTTAGTGCTTTTGTAGTTGTACTTTCTTTTATCCCTTATTAAGACCTCTTTCAGAGCACAATGGCACATTTCATACAATTTTCTCTTGAGGTTCACATGAAGAATCCACAATTGTTTTTACAAATGGGATACATGAACAACTGCGCTGATTAAGTGAGTGTACCAGCTAGATATCACTGCCGTCAAGTCAAAGTGAACACTGATTGGGGGGAAAAACGCTGGGATGATGTTTAATATGTCACACGTGTCCTTTAACCATCCAAGGTTATTGACCATTAGTAGCAGATAAAATGTGTTCAAACAGCTACTCATGTAATTGCATTGCCATATGTTGCTCAGTTAAGAAACCTTACATTTTCTAATACTGTGTGTGTTCAGATCAACCACAAGTCCACCCAGCGTCAGGTGGACATCAAGATCAGGAAGCAGGAGGAGCGCTGGTGGGATCGGCTGACACTGCAGGAGAAGAAGCCTCTGTTTTTGGCTCCCGACTTTGACCGCTGGCTGGACGAGTCCGATGCCGAGATGGAGCTTCAGGCTAAGGTACGAACTTGAAAAACAAACAAAAATAAATCCACTCTGAAAAGAGGGTAAAATGTTGTCTGCCATGGAAAAGGCTTTTGACTGCTAATGCAAACCTGGCTACAGAATATATAAAAACATTAATTCTACGTAAGTGCTTTATAAATAAAGTGTTTTACATACAGTGAACCCAAAAAAGAAGCAATATTACAATAAAATCAAGGAAATCTAGGAGGTAAACGACATAGCTAAAAACACAACAACAAACAGATACTATTAGAAACAGATCAAAACTTTACATAAAAGTGTGCCAAAAACTGTGAAAATTAAGAGTAAAATGTCCGTTCCAAGCCGCTAACAGCAGTGCATAGGGAGTGAATTTACTTGAAAGCCAGTTTATAAAAGTGGGTTTTTAGAAGGGATTTAAAAGATTTTGCTAGCCTAATTTCCTCAAGCAGGCCGTTCCAAAGTACAGGCGCCCTAAAATATAGTAAGAGCAGTCACCTTTTAGTCTTGCATCTGGACTGTGGAACAACCAAAAGGACTTGCCCGAGGATCTAAGGGTGAGTTTCTGGCTCATAAAAAGTTAAAAGGTCAGCAATATATCTAGGGGCTAGACCTTTCTATGCTTTAAAGTATCAGTAGGATAAATCTTACTATGTATGCTAAGTCTGGGGCAACATGGTCTCCAGCTGCAGCCTTATGAACAAGTTGGAGACGTGGAATTGATTTTTGACTGAGGCAGATGGAGAGTTGCAGTAGTGTAGAAGAAATTATCTTCTCTAAATCAGCATGTGATAAATGAAAGTGACATTTCTAAGTTGAAGGGAAGCAGAATTGCAGAAACCTCTTGACCTTCTCGATTGTGAAGTCCCTGTCAAATATCACTCCTAAGTTTCTGGCTACAGACTTTATATGAGACAAGTCCCCTAGATCATGTAGGAAAAGATCTCTTCCTGGGCTGTCCAAATAAAACTATTAAATTTTTGCTTTCATTCAACATTTATTGTCTCTGAGAGTATTGAAGCAGCTGTGATCATTGTGTCTTAATAACTCTGTCTTCAGCCTACCTGTGAAAAGAAACGTAATGCTTACAAGTTATATGACCTAGTTGAAGCACATAGAGGGAGAATAGGATGGGGCCAATAATTGAGCCATGTGGTACCCCACAGGTGATGTCTGCTATGGACGACCATGACTTGCCTATAGTTGTTGTGAAAATGTGAGCCATGTATCATTCTCATTAAAGAAGGTCTCAGAAATGCTGGATGTGTGTGGGAAAAATTTAAACTTGTTAAAATATATTTATGAATTTAGAATCCTGATCAAACATCGAGTAAAACCTTTTATGCCTCTAACTAAAACAAATTAGTCAGTCAACTGCTCTGAGAGATCTTTGAGATATCAGAATTCATATTCACCATATTAAAACAAGTGAAGATATCAGTAAATATAAAAAATAATGTAAAGCAAGTTTGGTGGTGTGATTTCTTTCAGGAAGAAGAGAAGATTAACAGGATAAGTGTGGAGTCAAGAGTTCGTAAAGACCGTGAGTCAGACTGATCTCTTCACCTGCAAACATCAAAAACTCACAGAAATGTTTCTGACTGCTGTCGTAGACATTTACTATCCTGTAGGAGGAGCTTTAGCAACATCAGCATCACTTCATTTTAATTATTTTCTTCTGTTTCCCCAGCCTACCTCGGCCTGAAGAGAGGCTATTTGTTTATGTACAACCTGGTGCAGTTTCTGGGATTCTCCTGGATCTTTGTCAACATGACTGTTCGACTCTTCATTCTTGGTCAAGGTTTGTTTTAAAGTCAGTTTATGAAGTGAAGTTTATGGCAAAGAATAATTTTGACTGGCCAAAGTAAATAATACATGTCATGTTAATCAAAGTTAATTTTTATCAACCATACTAGCATTGTACTCGCCAAGTTAATTGCTGTGATCTGGGAACACATCAACATCCCCACAACAAAAAAACAAGACAGTCGGACAATCAGACAGGTTATAAAGAAACAGTTTAGCCAGATGATCTAAACCACTTAGGTTTAGGTTCTTAGGAGGTAAGAAAACGTAAAGTAATCTCACCTGAAATGTCAGTGACAATCCTTCATTGCACAGAAAACTGTATGCACAACTACGGGACGTACAACCTGTCAGATCGTCTTGACTGCTCGTGTTTCTTGCCCTGTCTGACTGTTATGACCTGTTTGAACATAACTGAGAGAACAAAAGACCAAAACTACGAAGACGAGATCCACAATAACGACTCAGTTCTCATTCAGAATCTAATTTTTAATTTCTGTGGTGTGTTCTCACATAACATTACTGCCGACCATCTTTAAGAACATGCATACAGAGGATGTTTTTAGGACTGATTTCTTACCTTCCACTACTATTTTCAGTTGTTTTCATCATGGCATAAAAAAATATTCTTGCAGACAAGAAACCTGCTTGAGATATGGCGGCAATTCATCAGTTTATATTTAGTCACCTTAATGTTGGTTGCATTGTTCTGGTGCTTTATTCAGTACTTCACAGAAAAAGTGAAAACAAAGACGCTGAACGACTAAAAGCAGAATTGGCAGACTGCAGTGGGATGGACTAAAATAAAGATAAAAAGCGGAATAAAACTCAAACAATTGTCCTAAATATCTTTTGAATTTTATGGGCTAAATTAATTACTGGACAACAGTTTGCGTGTGAGTGTTTGTGAAACACAAAAACAGAAGAGACACAATTAGCACCACTGAGCAGTAAAATAAAACAAACGGAGAGATCCAGAAAACACTGAGAGACACTGGTCTGTGTTGTTTGCTTGTGAGGAGCTATTCACAGATGAGCTCATTTGAATAGAAACAGGAACACGACTACACAGCAGGGATTTGTTTTGCAAATCATGGGGATTATTGATAGTGGCTCATGCAATGTGCTTTTTAATTATGTCTGTTTGTTTCTCTCACCCTCCGCAGATTCGTTTTATGACACCTTTCACACCACCGCAGACATGATGTATTTCTGTCAGATGATGGCGGTGATCGAGGTCATTAATCCCTTGTTGGGTCTGGTTAAGACTGGATTTTTTCCTGCTATGATACAGGTAATGTAGGGGAGACGGTCAGGTCTCATTTCTTTGTGATTTCATCACAGCCATCAAAAAGTAGTGCATTTACTGTAAATAGTTAAAGTATGAAATTAATAATCATATATACAGTATAAGCAGCGACTATATGGCCAAATGTATGTGGACACCCGAACATTACACCCGTATGTGATTAGTTAAATATCCCATTCGAAAACCTTGAGCATTAATCTGCTGCCAAAACAGCCTCTTCAGGTTTCAGGCTCTCCACCAGGTTTTGGAGCCTGTCTGCGGGGATTTGCTCTTATTCATACACAAGATTATTCGTGAGGTCAAACACTGATGTTAGGCGATAAGGCTCACAGTCATCGTTCAGTTCATCCTAAGAGCCTGTTTGTGCTAGAAAAGAACTATGTTTCGTAGGATCTGTTATAATCATAATAACTTTATTTGTATGTCACTTGTATAAAGACAATGTTTACAGAGTGCTTTACAAACAGTAAACCCAAAAGAGGCTGCAATAAAGAATCAAAATAGAGGTAATATATGAGGTAAACAGAGATACTATTAAGAACAGGTCAAAACTTTACGTACAAGGATGTGCCGAAAAATAGCAGTAAAGGGTATTACAAGATAAAGACAGGAAATGCAAAGATCCTTCAGTGAATGTAAACTCCCGAACGACATGCGTAGAGAGAAATTTACATAGAAGTACTGTATGTTGTGTGTTTTTTTTTTTTTTTTAGAAGGGATTTAAAAGTTGAAACCAACTTTGCTGTTTATCCTACACTTCGAGAGGTGGCAGATGGAATAATGATTTTAAATATGGGGATTACAGTGCGCATTTTCAGACGGTTGCTCCTACCTCATAGTGTTGCCTTTGGTTATAAACATGAAAAGCGAAAGAAATAATCACCTGAGAAAAGTTCAAATTCTGTTTTTAGTTTTCTGAAGTTGTTTGACCATATGGCAAGCAATTCTGATTGAGAGTACTGGGCCCTTGTAAGTGTTGCATGTGGTTGAGATCAGGGCTCTGTGTAGGCCAGTCAAGTCCTTCCAAAAAGGGTGAAAAGAAAATAATAAAAATTTTAGGGTGCAATCTTGGTTGCAATCAGCAATCTCCCCACTAGCTGCCACTAAATCTGACACAGATTAGCATCAGATTTCATCCTTTGAGCTTCACAGCAACACTAGATATGTGTGTGGTACATTATCATGTGCATATATTATAAACTATGGATGAAACGGTATGGAAATTTCATAACATGGTTATAGGGACCAAAATTATGACTGTTATCGGTATTATCACGGTATTGTTAAAATGTACTGATAAACTCTCAGAATCAATTTGAAACACTGAAAACCACAAACAAAATTAACATTTTGTTTGCATAAACATTAAAATAATAATAGTAGATACCCTATGTAAACAGTAATGAAATGAACCCATGCACAACTACAGGAATACAAACACTTTCACAACTAATTTGACAGCTAACACATTTTAAATGAACAAGATATGTAGTTATTGTGACTAAACTGTGTAACTTGTTATCATGTGCAGTGGGCAAATATCCTATAGACACATGCAGAACAAGGTGTAGTGTTTTTACAAGAGTAACTAACACTGAGAACTTCAGTTTACAGTTTTGTTAGCAAATCAGGCAGCCAAATCTAAAAATTAGCTCACCCTGCGTTGGCTATAAGTCAGTTTTATACAATCAAGTTTCTCTCAGCACTCTTATAAAACAAAACTACAACATCTCTGCAGCGGGTCTTCCGCCATGATGTAATTGACCCAAACAAACCCACGTTGCATACTGCGCATGCTTCAGGCAGACGGTGCCTGATTTTGGTTAATGCTGGACAGTATTTGCCGTGAGTTTATCAAAGCGCGGTAACCGAACCCAGTTATCATGGTAATTAAAATGCGTATGGTAATAATGACTGTCAGGAATTTTACCATGGTTTATCATTAAACCTGTAACCGTTTCATCCTGATTATAGACCTGAAGTAATCATGTTCGTAGTCACTCACTATGTATGGCGTTAAAAGGATACAATTACTGAGCTATTCTTCGACTTGCTTAATGCTGTCTTCACTATCAACAGTCAGAAATCAGGAAAGCGTGAGGGGGGGAAAAAATAAGCACCCCAAATTGACTGATCACAGTTCTTATAATTTCACACTTGAAAGTCTGTTTTTGAGTGTTCGGAGTACCACTGCATGTGTGAATTAAAAATTGCATAACTCTTAAAAGCCTTTTGTGGCTCCAGCAGGAGCCGTGTAAAGTCTGTTTAACTGCAGACCGGTTTTGACAAGGGGGAGGAATTAAAAGAGACTATCTCTTGTTCTCCTGCATTGATTGCAAGCAGTAGTGGTTAATCTAAGATCTCTTTCTATTGTGCTCTGTGACGTTGCAGGTGGCAGGGAGGAACGTCATTCTGTTCGTTATCTTCGGCAGTCTGGAAGAGATGCAGAACAAGTCGGTAGTCTTCTTCGTGTTCTACCTCTGGAGCACCATCGAGATCTTCAGGTTAGCTGCGGTCACCATCCTCTGCCCTCTGGTGAAGATGTGCTGTTGCCTGCTTTAACATCGGCCTTTTCTTCTCTACGTCAGGTACCCTTTCTACATGCTGGCCTGCATCAGCACAGAGTGGAAGCTGCTAACTTGGCTGAGATACAGCCTCTGGATCCCTCTGTACCCGCTGGGCGTTGTGGCTGAAGGTTAGTTGACTAGTTTGTTATACATAAACGAAGGTTCGTGGCAGTTGTTGCTAGTTTCTGCTGACGGCGTGTCGTTCTGTGTTTCCAGCGGTGGCTGTCATCCAGTCCCTGCCCATCTTTGATGAGACGCGTCTGTTCAGCCTCCCCCTCCCTGCGGTGCTGGGACACTCTTTAAGCTTCTCCTACACTCTGCAGCTCTACCTGGTCCTCATGTTCCTGGGTGAGACATCCACTAACACACTGCTGAGACATTCAGCCTATTTAATGGCGTCTGATTTAAAAAAACAAAAAAACAAAAACAACTATCACATACAGAACTTGCACATTATGCATTTCTAGGGGCATGGAGAGCAAAGAGATGAAGGATTTTTAACTCCTCGCTGCCACTTGCCTCCCTGTATCATTAACTGCCGCTGGCCTTTAAACGTGATCAGTCTTACTTGCTTGTGGGCAAAATGTCTGTGGGCATTTCTAAAGAAACAGTCAGCTGCCATGACATTTTGCAATAGCAAGGTTAAGTAGCGATCTAGGGATGCACAGACTGTTCGGCCCCTGAAATTAATCAGCCAAAAATAGCTCTTTCTGTGTTCGGCTTAATACGTCAAAAGACAGATTTAAAATTTTACCAAACAATTACGATGACATGTCAGTGTGAAAGCATTTTAAAGTGTCAGAGAAAGATGCAAAAATGGCTGTTTGCAGACACTGTTCTGCTGAATTGTCTCTTAGCACATCCACTTCTTTGAAAAGGCAACAAACGGTCTGACCCGCTTGTTTCTGTTACTTGTTTCTGACAAGGCGATTAAGCTAGCCGCACCTACATTTGGAGTGCACACGTATTCAAGTCCTTATGGTAACTGAAACGGCCCAGAGCGAGCTGACAGGCAGGTTAGCGACTTTATCCTGTCAGTTTCTCTCTTTACAAAGACAAGTGTTGCAGTATGAGAGTCCTACCTGAAGAGAGGCTGTGAAGTCTTCATGTTACGCTGTACGAGAACCACATACTACATTTATCATATTGGCTCAGACTTGATAAATTTAGTGCAAGGAGTATACATGTGTCCAGTTTTCAAAATAAGGCGTCTATACAGTATGGAAATAAGATTAATTGGATGATAATCACAAAGTATAAAACAAATTACATGTGTCCATTAAAAGTAAATGGATGCATGTAATTTACTTTACTGGACCCTCTCGGGCCCCAGACCCACCAACCATAGTCTCTCCAAATCCTGTGGGAAACGCTGAGTAAAAAGCACAATTTGACTATTTAATTTACGGGAAAAAACAAATGTGAAAGCACTTGTTCGGTATTCAGCAAATTTCTTCATTATATTCGGTTTTGGCAGCCAAGAATTTTCATTTCCGTGCATCCCTACTATATCCTACCAATGTGATGGCACCAGCAAGAGAGGCAGGCCATGCATGTGAGATCAAAGACGAGACTACTAAACAGCAGCCATTTCATATGCACACTGCCACCAACTGGACACGGGTCTACTACAGGTGGTCTACGTGTGGTTACTGCCTGTGTTCCATGTGAATTACTTAACGTTAGATTAACGGTAGATTGCCTTTAGCCTTAATCTGTCAAAATGAAGGACAGCCTTCAGATTTTTCCAACATTGTCAAACATTCAGTCAATGCTGTCCTCTCTGACTCACCCCCATGTCTCTGGAAAAACAGCCAACTTAAACTGATGTTAAGTCAGCTTACCCTTTTTATTACCCTCAAGCTGCTGGCAGTTCTGTTTTCATGGTTTGTTGCTGACTCTTATCTAATTTTCAGTGGGATTATGGATGAATTCACATCGTATATCTGTCACTTTTATTTCTACTGAAAACTGACAATGTTAGTTAACATAGCTGTCAAAGACACACCGCTCATTAGTGCAACAGGACTTTTTAAGAGGAAATGTTTTATATTAAAAAAAAATGTGTTCATCTGTCTAAATAACTTGGAACATTTATTAGTTTTCAAAGGATCAGATTTATTTCAGGTTTTTGTCATAGAAATGGGTAGTTGTCATCGTTTTCATTGTAAGAATTCAAACTGCACCAGAGTAACATTGTCCACTGATTTGTAACAATTGTCGAGGTTAACTTGGACTTTACCCGCCGCGTCCCTGTAGGCAGGATACGTGGGTGACGATGGATGGATGGAACTTTATGCCCATGGGATGCCTGTTATGTTACCTTTTGCAATTCTACAGAAGATAATCTTACATATTTTGGTGAAAACAGAGGAACCCTCAATAATAATAATAATACCCTTGTTATCAGTCATTTTTTGAAATGTCATTGAGTGAAATCTACCGAGCAAGGTTTTGGCCACATATTTTGACACATGCACTTAAATTCTGTAACTGTTTTTACCTTATTAACTTCAAATTCCATACACTTTTATTTCTTTAGATCATGAAAATCAACTTACTGAGACTAAAAACTGTTGCTTGCCTTTCTTGTATTTGTTAATGTCATTGACAACCTTGTTTTAAGTGCACACTGATTTGAAGACGTCATGATGGATTACTGAACCCAAGCAAGCTCTGAAAACACTGATTTTCAAAACTGTACTGAGTAGAATAAAAGGCTATGGCTGCCTGGGATGTAGGAAAACCGTGATAAGCTTGGGAAAACAAGCAGTGATCTAAAGTTTGTATTTTTTATTAAATTCACTATATCAAAGTACTGTGTTTGTTAGTCTGCAGTGACAAAAAGACTAGTTTGTCTCATTGGGGGGGGGCTGCTCAAACTTTCAATCAACTTTACACTGATAGTGGTTCCCTCTCCTCCTCAGGACTCTTCATCAATTTCCGACACCTGTATAAGCAGAGGAGGAGACGATACCGCACGAGGAAAAGGAAAGTCCACTAACTGATCAGCACCTTGATATTGCACACACCCTCTGAACTGCCGGCCACCTAAAGATAAAGCAGCTGTTTCCTTTTCCTCTGATTGCCTTTTCTTATCTTTCCTACACACACACTCACTTGATGTTGGCGTACTGGTCACCTTATTCCTCCACTGGTGAACTGGGAACGTTATTCAGACCAAATCCTGTAAATCCTACTGTACCTGCTCGACATCTCACTGTTGAACAGGCAAGGTTGATCCAGCTATACTACTGTGAGTTTGAGTTGTTACTGTTTTTTCTGTTAAACATGTCCATCAAGATTTCTGTCCACGTCTGCTGTCACTGTCTAATTTCTTTTATTATTATTATTCCTGATTAGTTCTTTTTTCTTTTGATTTTCACGTTTACACGAAGTGTTTCCTTTCTGAAAATATAGGAGTCATTTGATTCAAAAAGTAGTAGTTACCCTCAGAACGGCTCTTCAGAACATGTTTTAATGGCTCTTTAACCCACAATTCACAGATGCATTTACACATTTATTAAACTGTTATATTGTTGTTGAGTTTAAATGCAACTGAAAGCCAATACAGCTTTGAAACTCTTACGTGGTGTCTTCAATTATGCTTCATAATCTGGCTATTTAGATTTTTCTGCTTTATTTTAAATGCGTGCATGTGAAATCATGTCGTCATCATCTCCCTCATGTTTTCTGCTGGGGTTGTCTGATATCTCACTTTTTATTTTTATTTTTTTTGTCAAATGACTGAATTCTCAAATGTCAGAATGTACCTCAACACACCACGAGTCTGAAAATTGTTCCCGCTTGCTACTGCACAAAGACTGACATCTCAAGCTAGTTTCAAGACTCTACAAGTTGCTTTTGAACTTGTGGATTCTTGGAAAATCAGTCAACAGCATTGCAAATTTTACATAAACTGAAGTTAAGCTATTACACCACTTTTATGGTTCTTAAATCAATAGAGAAATTATTTCAGATGCCTTTGCATGAAATAACTATGATGTAACTGGTTTTGTTTTGTTTGTGTTTTGTTTTCAGAGGTGCATTACTAACACTATGCCTTTGATGAAGCCGTTAGCCATTTACTGCTTTGAATATTACCCTAGCTATGCAAAGTACCGTAGAAGGACATATTTACAGTGGGAGAAATAAGTATTGAAAATGTCAACATTTTGTTCAGTAAACATATTCCCAGTGGGGCTATTCAAACGAAAGTTTCACCAGACATTGATATTAACTCAAATAATCCACACATATAAATAAATCCAAACATTGAAGACCATCAATAAAGTTATGTGTAACAAAGAGGAATGTCACAGGAAAAAAGTACACGCCAACTTAAGCCGCTTTTCGACCAAAAGTACCGGGGACTTTTAAGTCCCTAGATCTCTTTTCAAGGAACTAAAAGGTTCCTTCGGCCCAATGTTGTGTGCGTTTCCACCGTGATCTAAAGAAGAAGATTAGGCAAATTAACCAGCTGACATAGGCTGTAGGCCTATACGCCATACAAAGCGATGCACAGGCATCATTATTTGTGTGGGAGTATAATGAAGAGACACACAATAAAGTCTGTTACACATTTAATAACTGGATAAAGCCATAAAGTTCTTAAAATAACTCCAGCGCAGAGAAAGCCACACAAAAATAAAATCGCGACAGTTTGGAAGGTTATTAAAATATTTCCAACCGACAAGAGCTGTAGATCAGCTGCAGCACTCACGTCTGTGTCCGCCTGCGGCAGAGGAACGGGATGTTTAACGAGCTTAAATGTAAATGCTCCGTATTTGTTTTGCACCTTTCTAGTCTTTTCGACCGCTCAAAGCGCTTTTACACTACATCTGCATTCACACACATTCACTGAGCCTAAGTGCTCAAACAGAAACACACATTTATACACTGGCGGAACAGCCGCCAGGGGCAATTCAGGGCATTCGCCAACCTGATTGGCACATCCCAGCCACTGTACCTTGATTAGCATATTTGCGTTCAGTGTGTGCATGTTGCACTTTAGACTAAACTAATTTCTGCAGAGATTTTCTCATTTATCTGCAAACAAAAACTTACAATACCATTACTGATTTCTACACATTGTTGTCTTTTGATTATGGATGAAGGGAGATGACAGGGAGAGAGTTAGAGGGGTATAACATGCAACAAAAGGTCCCTGGACTAATAATGAATAAACCAAATTTAGAGGATGCTTATCAAAAATTTTGGCGCGTGTGTTTATGTTAATCAGCCATAGAGGTGTGCGATTTGTAATCAATCCATCCATCGTCAACCGCAGGGGGCAGGAGCCAATCCCAGCTGACATCGGGCGAAAGGCGGGGGCCGCCAATCCATCGCAGGGCCACACATAGACAACCAGTCACACTCACACCTAAGGAGGATTTAGGGTCACGAATGAACCTCATGTCTTTGGACAGTGGGAGGAAGCGGGAGCTACCGGAGGGAACCCACGCAGACACGGGGAGAACATGCAAACTCCACACAGAAAGGCCGGGTTGCCATTTAAGACCACAAACTAACCACCGCGCAGAATATCAAGAATATGAAAAGCTTTGGGAGTAAGCTGTCCGCGTTAGGCCTGAACCAGCCAACTTACCGGCACAAGTTCAAGCACCATTGTGCTGATGACGGATTTAAAGCCACTACGACAACAGCTATAGACAAAACTCAGGGCTAATGTAGCAACAGCTGAAATGGTTTACTCCTACTTGCACGGTTTGATGTCAGCAATATTTGTGCTGGTGATTTCAGTGTTTTTATACTGTTAAGTGCTTCAGTTTTAAATATTAAAATCATTAATATTAATATCCTATTGTTAACCATCCCTGTTCGGCTCCTAGAAAATAGTTGGGAAGTAGCCTACAAGGGAGACTTTGTTGTTCTCCAGGGCTGAAGTTGAACTTCAGGGCCAACCCCCCTTCACTCTTTCTTCAACAGTTGCAGAGGTCCCATGTGTTGCTTTCCATTAGACTTGAGAAGCTGCAGTCTTAATTCACCGCTGTAACTTACATTAGACATTACTGCTAAACTAAGGGCTTATTGCTGACCCGTTGCTCTCTGCTCTGCTGTTCACACACACAGTCCTCTTCCTCTACCTCACGCTACACTCACACATGGCTTTTTCAAACTCTTTTTTGAAGTATGCCAAATATTGTCTCGACAAAATCCCAGAAAATATATAGATATAAGTTTTTGTCAATATCGCACACCCCTAATCGGCCACTCTTTTGTTGTTATTTTGTCATTCTCAAATATCAGTATTGGTATCATATCTTAAAACTGACATGGATTTCATCCATGGATTCGAGCTGTACTCCTGACAATAGGTGAAACCATTATCCAGGCAAACCTAGTGGCTAAAAAGACGGGTTAGGACATGACCCTAATTTGATGTGTGTGTTTTTTCATTTGAAGCCCAGATTTCCAGACTGAACTGGCCCAGAGTTTTGACACAGTGAAATGAAAGATTCAAGATTCACCAGTGTAGAATTCTGGGACAGGGGAAATTGTTAAATGTCCTGATGAGCCGTCCATAATTTTTTCCACTGACTGTACTTGAGTTCTTTGTTTTCTTTTGGCCGTTCCAATCTGTTCATCTTTGAGTCTTGTTATTTGTTTGTGTTTACTGAAGTTGTTGCTGTGAATTTGTTGGTTTCATTTCACATTAATTTTTCTTAGGGTGTCTTTTGGGACGGATGTGTATTGGACATACAGCCTGATTTAGAGTATTTATTGCATTATAGGCAAACAAATTCAGACTAATGCTGCATTTGATCACAGTTATGTTTTCCTGATAAAAATAAACATCCGAATTCCTATTTTGGAGGTGGGCTGTTTTGTTGTTTTTTTTTTCTCGGATCCCAGTTCCTGTCGTGACGTTAAAAATTAGTTTGGGTTTTTGGGGGGAATTTTGTGTTCATGACATGCTGCAAGTGTCCATGGAGAAGAATCAAACTGGGGATGATGCAGTTATTTAATATGCATCTTATACCACTGTGCCAGCAGGATGCTTTAGTAGATACTTTTATAAAATTGTATGCTTTTGCTTTTGAGCTGTGGTGGAAGAAGTATAGTGTTGCAGGTTGTAATGGTGGAGCTAATTATATATACAATACTGAAGAGTTTTAGGAAGGTGTAGAACAAATGCTGTGAACGCTGTTTGGTCACGTTGCATTTTGTTACTTGATAAATACTTTACATCAATCTTTCCACACCTGCCTAAAACTCTTGCACAGTAGTGTATATTTTGTATTAATTTAGTCAAATTAGCATAGTGGAGTACAAGTATAAAATAGTATAAAATGGAATTACTCAAATACACATACCTAAAAATGTTCATGCCACATCAGTGTAACATAAGTTGGTATCTGTAGCTAAAATTGTATTTTCTGGTGGTAGTGAAAACGGGAAACATGCACACTTGTTGTTGATCATACTGGACAATAAGAGATTTATTAATGTGCTTCAAATGTAAGAGATGGAGGACAAAATCCAAAAAATGTATTCCAAAGTTTGTCTGATAATAATATGAAGCTGTGTGAATACTCTGAACATTTCCTTTAGTTTTTGAAATTTTAGTTGGATTCATATATAAGCAGAGACCCTGACTACAGGTAAAATATGTGTGTATAGATATACAAACAACTGCATTTCCAAAAATCATGAAAAACTATTTTTCCCATAAGTCAAAAAGTGAAACTTTCATCTATTCTAGATTCATTACATGTTGTTTATATATATATATATATATATATATATATATATATATATATAGGCCTAGTTGAAAATGTGAACGTGTGAAATTTGCCATTTTCCAAGTAAAAATATTGTAAATCATATCTTCTCACGTGCAAACATTTTGATAAAGCGCTTGTTTCCCACGTGCTTTTTCATATTTTGCTCTTTGTTTAGGGAAATGAATCAGTACCCCACACTCTAAAATGAGGCCTCACCTGACCACACCCAAAGTAACGACCAAACTCCTCCTGCCCGTCTCTGAACATTTAATTATTGTACATCCAACAGACACCGCGCTCAGAGCCGCCTCCGAGGTTTCACCTCAAACTGGCAGCTGCGACCAGCATTCAACAGTTTGAATGTTGGTGTATTGATACAGCGTTATGTGTGAAAGGGGAGGTGAGAGGTGTTTGGCTCCTAATCCTCTTAGCAGCATTATGCTGAGCCTCGTTCAAGCCCTGACATGCGGTGCGCCCTTGTAGCTCTCCAAAACCCGGAGTCAGCATCTCTGCGTCCATACGCACAGCTGGAGGGACGGTCCGCAGCGGCGAGGAGTCTAGCAGCCGGCGGCACAGGTAAGACCCGCACCACCGCTCACTGCACACAGCTGCTTTCTGGGTTTTTATTGTATCTTTGTCATTATTTTTGGATAGTCAAAGAAAATAGATTAAGAGTTTGATTCGACCTTGTATCATAATCCGCGCCGGCCTCACTTTACTCCGCAACGAAACCTCAACACGCCCTTTTTAGTCTTAGATTTGATGGTTTTATCAACATCGAGATCTTATTGCACTGCAGGCAGGGTTAATTTAATTTAATTATTGATCGTTTATGGGACGCTTTTCATTTCGTTGTTTCTGTGCGCGCCTCACACAATAACTAATGAGCGGCAATTTCGGAATGAATTGTTTTTTTGGATGCAAGACCAATGCTTTTTCTTACCGACATGTTTAAAGTGTCTTTAATGGACTCCGGTTTTGTGAGAAGCCAAAGCCTGCGTGATTATGTATCCATAGTAACAGGTGGCTGTCTGCATCCCCCATCTCCCCCAACAAACACACACTTCTTAGTAGATCTGCCTCTGTAACTATGCAAGCAGTGAGGACATTAAAAATACATGTTCATGATGATGTGATTTTCAGCTGTGTGTTTTCTGTTTTCAGTCCTTCCACAGGTTGAAGCTGCCCGCTGTAAAAGATGAAACACACTGTGTGTACGTGCGTGTGTCTCTTCCTTGTCAGCGGCGTCTTCTCGCCACATAACGGTGCCGGAACAATCAAGGAATAGCAATGCATCTGACATAACTTCCTGTTTGGATTCGAGACCACGAGGGCAATGAACGTGCACTCGCCTCCGAGGAGGAGACTCAGGCGCAGTCGCGTCCTCTTCTTCATCTCAGGTGTGCTGCTGTGTTTCGTCTACACGCTGACTCTGAAGGCCAGGCTGTCACAGCCGCGAGCCTCCGCCCAGACGGATGACACACTCGGAGCAGAGAGGGGTGATGATGATGTCGTGGAGGTCAACATTAGGGAGGTGATGGCATCCAATGAGACAGCGGAGGAGGTTGTCTCAACTGGGGCCACCAAACCTCCTTTGGTGATAATCGTCAACAGTACAGATATCGAACAGTGCATCTACGTAGATCCTCATCCTCCCAAACCTCCTCCAACTCCACCGCCACCAACCACAACAGCTGCCCCTGGTCCCCCACTCCAGCCCCCTCACAGGAAAGGGGATTATCCAGAAGACATCTTCTCAGTGGAGCAGCGACGGCAAGGCTGGGTGGTCCTGCACGTCACAGGCATGATCTACATGTTTGTCGCCCTGGCCATTGTCTGCGATGAGTTCTTTGTTCCTGGGCTGGAGGTCATCACCAACAAGCTGGAGATCTCCGACGATGTGGCCGGGGCCACCTTCATGGCTGCCGGAGGCTCTGCCCCCGAGCTCTTCACCTCCCTGATCGGTGTCTTTATCTCCCACAGCAACGTGGGCATCGGCACCATTGTGGGCTCAGCCGTCTTCAACATCCTGTTTGTGATCGGCATGTGCGCCATCTTCTCCCGGGAGATGCTGCACCTGACCTGGTGGCCGCTATTCAGAGACGTAACCTTCTACATCCTGGACCTCGTCATGCTCATCGTCTTCTTCCTGGACAACATGATCCTGTGGTGGGAGAGCCTGTTGCTGCTGATGGGCTACATCAGCTACGTGAGCTTCATGAAGTTCAACAGTCAGATCGAGCAGGGGGTCAAGAGCCAGCTCAACAAGCACATGAGTATCGTCAAGGTGTGGACCGCAGAGGAGCCGGAGAAGGTCAGTTGATGGCTCATAAAGTAACTTAAAGACGTGTTCTGGTCTAGAGTTATCTCAGGATATCTTGTTAGTGTTCACACTGAGCTTGTAAGAAAAAACTTAAATCAATTCCATTGTTGAATCCAGATGTAAACAGCAAACTCAGGTTCATATCAGCTCTATTATTCCACAATCAACTTCAACATAGGAAACTCCAAATAACTGATTACAGCCACAGTTTGGCTTCTTCACTGATTTGCATCATCAAATCAAATGATAATAGTGTTGATTTTACCAAGACTGT
>NC_060169.1:4719668-4752791 GCF_021292245.1 Micropterus dolomieu | reverse complement strand
GATGCAAGACCAATGCTTTTTCTTACCGACATGTTTAAAGTGTCTTTAATGGACTCCGGTTTTGTGAGAAGCCAAAGCCTGCGTGATTATGTATCCATAGTAACAGGTGGCTGTCTGCATCCCCCATCTCCCCCAACAAACACACACTTCTTAGTAGATCTGCCTCTGTAACTATGCAAGCAGTGAGGACATTAAAAATACATGTTCATGATGATGTGATTTTCAGCTGTGTGTTTTCTGTTTTCAGTCCTTCCACAGGTTGAAGCTGCCCGCTGTAAAAGATGAAACACACTGTGTGTACGTGCGTGTGTCTCTTCCTTGTCAGCGGCGTCTTCTCGCCACATAACGGTGCCGGAACAATCAAGGAATAGCAATGCATCTGACATAACTTCCTGTTTGGATTCGAGACCACGAGGGCAATGAACGTGCACTCGCCTCCGAGGAGGAGACTCAGGCGCAGTCGCGTCCTCTTCTTCATCTCAGGTGTGCTGCTGTGTTTCGTCTACACGCTGACTCTGAAGGCCAGGCTGTCACAGCCGCGAGCCTCCGCCCAGACGGATGACACACTCGGAGCAGAGAGGGGTGATGATGATGTCGTGGAGGTCAACATTAGGGAGGTGATGGCATCCAATGAGACAGCGGAGGAGGTTGTCTCAACTGGGGCCACCAAACCTCCTTTGGTGATAATCGTCAACAGTACAGATATCGAACAGTGCATCTACGTAGATCCTCATCCTCCCAAACCTCCTCCAACTCCACCGCCACCAACCACAACAGCTGCCCCTGGTCCCCCACTCCAGCCCCCTCACAGGAAAGGGGATTATCCAGAAGACATCTTCTCAGTGGAGCAGCGACGGCAAGGCTGGGTGGTCCTGCACGTCACAGGCATGATCTACATGTTTGTCGCCCTGGCCATTGTCTGCGATGAGTTCTTTGTTCCTGGGCTGGAGGTCATCACCAACAAGCTGGAGATCTCCGACGATGTGGCCGGGGCCACCTTCATGGCTGCCGGAGGCTCTGCCCCCGAGCTCTTCACCTCCCTGATCGGTGTCTTTATCTCCCACAGCAACGTGGGCATCGGCACCATTGTGGGCTCAGCCGTCTTCAACATCCTGTTTGTGATCGGCATGTGCGCCATCTTCTCCCGGGAGATGCTGCACCTGACCTGGTGGCCGCTATTCAGAGACGTAACCTTCTACATCCTGGACCTCGTCATGCTCATCGTCTTCTTCCTGGACAACATGATCCTGTGGTGGGAGAGCCTGTTGCTGCTGATGGGCTACATCAGCTACGTGAGCTTCATGAAGTTCAACAGTCAGATCGAGCAGGGGGTCAAGAGCCAGCTCAACAAGCACATGAGTATCGTCAAGGTGTGGACCGCAGAGGAGCCGGAGAAGGTCAGTTGATGGCTCATAAAGTAACTTAAAGACGTGTTCTGGTCTAGAGTTATCTCAGGATATCTTGTTAGTGTTCACACTGAGCTTGTAAGAAAAAACTTAAATCAATTCCATTGTTGAATCCAGATGTAAACAGCAAACTCAGGTTCATATCAGCTCTATTATTCCACAATCAACTTCAACATAGGAAACTCCAAATAACTGATTACAGCCACAGTTTGGCTTCTTCACTGATTTGCATCATCAAATCAAATGATAATAGTGTTGATTTTACCAAGACTGTTTTTTTTTTTTCTTATCAGAGAGTGATGTGTCTGTTGCCTAGAGCTGAGATGACTCTGTGGTGTAATGTTGTTCAAATTACAGACAAAGCGATTAGTTGATTAATCAATTGGTGAATCGGCAGAAAAATAAACTGCAACGCATTTCATAATGTGTTAATCGTTTAAGTCCTTTTTAAAACTGAAATACCAAAAATTCACTAGTTCCAGTTTTTAAATGTGAATATTTATATATTAGTCACCTATGACAGTAAACTGAATATATTTGGGTTTTACATTGTACAAAACAAGATATTTTAATGTGTAAACTTGGAAACTGTGATGGTCACCCCGCCTTTCGCCCGATGTCAGCTGGGATTGGCTCCAGCCCCCCGTGACCCTGTACGCAGGATAAGCGGTTGACGATGGATGGATGATTAAATAATCATCAAAATGGCATCATGGCTGGTTATTTTCTGTAGTGTTCAAACCCTGTGAAAAACCAACAATGAATTGATCCAACTAACAAACATTGTGATGAGCCACGCTGTTGCACAGGGTGACATGTTCCTTCATCACCATGAACACACTTACTGTAGTTTAATTTGACTCAGTCCCACATTCACTGTCCTTCTGCCCCAAATACAAAAAAAAGAGCACCACATGTGCATTAATCTGCCACTGAAAATAGTCCCCAACAAATGCACCATTTCCTCCTGAGTTTCTAAAAACTAGAGTGACCAGCTCTTTAAGGATAGTACTTTAGCCCTTTTATGAATTAAATCATACACGTGGGAGCCTATTTCTTACTTACATCTTAAGTAGGAATCAGCGGTTTAGTGCTACGGACAAGGTTACAGAAGATATTTGGAGACTGACCAACATGTTAGGAAGAGGAAAGAGACTGAATAACACAGCCTTATCCTTTAAAATGACCTTAACTGTTGAATGACAGTTCATTTATACTGTTTTGTTGTTGTGCACCCACCAGAATAAAAACAAACAAAGAAACAGACCAACTTCCATCGATAGGCTACACAGTATGTTTCCCATCGTTTCATCTCCTCACAGTCAGGACTGCTGCCTTTTCAGATACAGTGAAAGAGGGACAGTGATTTGTGGGTCTGTGCAGGTGACAGCCTGTATTTGTGTAAAACCCTTTGATGATGCTGAACAGAAAGCACTCCAGGTGTTACAGACAGCGTGTCACAGTGATGTGGATGACACCAGAATGTAGAGCTGTCATTTCATTTAGATTTTTAAAAAATCAAAACAAAGGAAAAATGTATTTTTAGGCTTATTTATCTGCAGAACGGCTGCAGACTAAACGGCTTCCTGCCGCTGACAGAGAGCAGCAAATGTCTGAGCCTGTAATTAACATGCAAAACTGTGTTTTAGTATTTCAAGTATGACCAGTACATTCTCCAATTAGCCTAAAGCACGTCTGCAGTCAGTATGTGGTCCTTCAGTCATAACACTGACTGTAATGACTGTAGCGCTTTGAGTGGTCGAAAAGACTAGAAAGGCGCTATACAAGTACGGAGCATAATGAGGCATGCTGCCACATTAATGTGTCCAGAGTTACTGGAATTCAAAATATCCTCCTCCAGGAAATCCAATATATGTGTTTTTATTCAAATTAGTAAGTTATTCTTATTCTCTCTGTAATGAATTCAGAGAAAATCTGTGGATACCTGTTGAATAATATACTCACCTGTCGCACAAGTCATGTACAGACTCTGTGTCTGCCTCTCTCCATAGGGGGAAAAGACTTGTTTGTCTTAATAATAATTACACAATAATAATCTTTTTAAAAACCTAATACAAAATTAATATCCTGTCAGTGTAATGTTTATTTACACTGAACAAAATTAGAAACGCAACACTTTTGTTTTTGTCCCCATTCATCATGAGCTGAACTCAAAGATCTAAGACTTTCTCTATGTACAAAAAAAGCCCTATTTCTGTCAAATATTGTTCAAAAATCTGTCAAAATCTGTGTTAGTGAGCACTTCTCCTTTGCCGAGATAATCCATCCACCTCACAGGCGTGGCATCTCAAGGTGCTGATCAGACAGCATGGGTATTGCACAGGTGTGCCTTAGGCTGGCCACAATAAAAGGCCTCTCGAAAATGTTTCTCTGTATTGTTGGAGTTCAGGGCTCCAGAAACCAGTCAGTATCTGGTGTTACCACCATTTGCCTCACGAAGTGCAACACATCTCTTCGCATAGAGTTGATCAGGTTGTTGATTGTGGTCTGTGGAATGTTGGTCGACTCCTCTTCAACGGCTGTGTGAAGGTGCAGTCAGGTCGAGACCCCGATGAGGATGACGAGCACGCAGATGAGCTTCCCTGAGACGTTTCCTGACAGTTTGTGCAGAAAGTCTTTGGTTATGTAAACCGATTGTTGCAGCAGCTGTTGTCCGGGTGGCTGGTCTCAGACGATCTTGGAGGTGAAGATGTGGAGGTCCTGGGCTGGTGTGGTTACACGTGGTATGCTGTTGTGAAGCTGGTTGGATGTAGTACCAATTCTCTGAAATGCCTTTTGAGACGGCTTATGGTAGAAAAATGAAAATTCAATTCACGGGCAACAGCTCAGGTGGACATTCCTGCAGTCAGCATGCCAACTGCACGCTCCCTCAAAACTTGCAACATCTGTGTCATTTTGCTGTGTGATGGAACTGTAGATTTTGGAGAGGCCTTTTATTGTGGCCAGCCTAAGGCCTTTTATTGTGGCCAGCCTAAGGCCTTTTATTGTGGCCAGCCTAAGGCACACCTGTGCAATACCCATGCTGTCTGATCAGCATCTTGATATGCCACACCTGTGAGGTGGATGGATTATATCAGCAAAGGAGAAGTGCTCACTAACACAGATTTTGACAGATTTGTGAACAATATTTGAGAGAAACAGGCCTTTTTTTGTACATAGAGAAAGGCTTAGATCTTTGAGTTCAGCTCATGATGAATGGGGACAAAAACAAAAGTGTTTAGCGTTTATAATTTTGTTCAGTGTATCAATCCAGCATTTCCCTCAGTGTCCTTATGCAAGTCGATATCCAGAGGGAACATACATCCTCAGTAATAACACCAACATCACAAGTAACGTATCTCAGTGACGATCACATCAAGTAGATTGCCTCCCATTTTAGTCATGGACTGATTTATTTTAGCATCTAATGTCAAACCGTTCCTTCTGTATTTGGCATGATATTCATCTGTTTACATTTTTTATTTGCCCACAAACAGAGCGGAGCAGCTTTCCTTATGTAGCATATCATGCATGGGTTATGCTAACGATCAAATCTCACAAACGTGTGCAAACTCATAAACAGATGATCACCAGGTTTGTGCAGTTGAAAGGGATTGATGAATCCTACTTGGAAAACTCACATCAACAAACCTCACAGAAAAAATTTAAAGAGGTGAAGAATAAAAACGTGAAAATGCACTTGCATGAGACTCAATGTTTGTGCCTGTGTGCACATAACACCTGTGAGTGTGTTTTACATTTCAACAAGTGATTTGAACCAACCGGAAAATCAACAACAGACCAAGTCTAAAGGCAAGGGACTGAGTGAGACCCAGATCTTCTTACAGACACGGCCGGATTAACCTGCTGGGGGCAAAATTGAGCTCCTGTGTCCCCCTCTATGCAATGTGTGTAGTCTAACTATGCCAGGATATTGCACAAGCCCAGGTTTGCTCTGTGGTAATTTTATCAAATCACTTAATTTAGCAATATGCACCATGTAAGCACAGAATCAGCAGAAGAAATGGTGTCAGGATGAGGTAATAAAGCACGATCCACTTTAAGGCTTAAGCTTCATGATGTGTTCTTTTGCTGATTGCGAGAAACTGATTTATACTACAGTGTTAACTAGATTGGATTACTGTAGAGACCTTTGTCCAGTCATGTGGACCCCCACCCCACCCAGCTACTACTTCCTTGATAGTCTGCAGAGTTGATCTTGGTTTAGACTCAACTTCAAACCAGATAAATCAAACATGTTTGACTTTTGGAAATGAAAACCTGACGTGTGCAATCCACAACAGTATGTCACTCAATGTGTGAAGCCAATTCCTTTCCACAGCTTCACAATGGAACAAATAAACCACTCACATGCCCGTGGATACATGCATATAAACTGAATTAGTGACGTGCTGCTAACCGAATAAGTTGTCATTGACTTTACAGGAGAGTGAGGCTCCACCAGCACCTCCTCCTTCTGCTGCTGCTCCTCCTGCTGCTCCCCCTGCAGCTCCCTCTGCTGCACCAAAAGCTGAAGAAAAATCCAAACGAGAACCTGAACCTCTCCCGAGCAGCCCTCAACGCATCAAATCACCATCAGATCTACAAGAGGACAGAGCAAGACTCAGGGTATGAAAAACCACATTTTATTATTGTTGGGTTGGAGTGACACAACCTCCAAACGCAGAGTATCTCTCTTACTACAGCCCATAGACTGTATATAAAGATGGACGACATGATGCTACAGTATATGTCATGAACCCCACACCCTCCATGTTAGCAGATGAGGCACGGGCCACACTAAAACAAAGTACATATCAAATAAATGTTTCCCAAAGATGGTTTCTGTCATTTTAGGTGTGTTCAAGTGTTCGTTTTTCTTATAAGTTTGGTATAAATCAGTTATTCACAGGTGAGCTCGACTCACAATTGTGCTGAGGAAGGGAAGACACGTCATCTATCTTTAAATATAGTGTGTGGTGCAAACCTTCATTCCCCTTCAACATGTGGAATAATTCAAAGTGTCGCCATTATAATTAAGACTAGAAGATTGCAAATGGTAAAGTATTAGCTGGAAATTAGCTATTAACCATGATAAATAATACAATTTTTACCTTTGTTCAACTTTACTTTGCCTGAAAGTTATTGCTGCAGTTTGTTTTGTGATTACGTGTCTACTGGCCTGTAGGTGCGTCCCGTCCTGCAGCGAGGCGGCAGCTCGGCCTCCCTCCACAACACCTCGCTGAGGAGCACCATCTTCCAGCTGATGATCCACACACTGGACCCTCTGGGAGAAGGTAACAACCAAAACCAACAAATATTCAAATCTGCAGCCTGCTGGTTGACGTGTTTCTAAGATAAAACCCTGTGAAATTTAAAACGAGGACATAAACCACTGTTTTAAACATTCGATCCGTAAAGGTTTTTCCATCAAGTTGTCACACACATAAAAAGTAAAAAAAATTTAATGATAAATTTCCTGAAAATTCATGTGGATTGAGTTAAGAATAAGGAGGCAAGAAAAACTTCTAATCTGTTTTATATTTGTCGGCGTTTGCTGTCATAAAAAGCAGTAAAACCTCGCATCTGAGATGCTCGAGCTAGTGAGTTTTGAATAATGACGATTAATTGATTTAATGTCTTTCAATCAACTAATCGACTAAATATTCCAGTGACTCAGCTCTATCGCGTCCTGTAAGTCAGGGTTGCGTGATGAACCTCGGCGACCTTCAGCCCGTCCTCAAACTCACCAGGCCGTTGTTCCTCACACTCCCCACAGCACTCGGCCACCGCTGAGCCTTAATCAGCTTTTCAATACAGGCTAATAAAAGCTGGATAAGAGCCAGCGTGCTAGCAGACCAAGCTCTTTATCTCTATGGATCTCTGTGCAGCTGTATTGTATATCATTACTGTGAACCGTCAGCATCTTAAACATGGACCTGAGGAGATTTAGCTTCCTGATAATTGTACCAGTTTTCTGCTCAGTTAAATAAATTCATAAAATCTCACTTGTTACTTGTAGAAATTCTAAGAATCTTCATATTTTATAAGTTCTTCTTATGCTTATGTTTGCTAAAGTCTTAATTTGTAAAGTAACTAAAGCTGTCAGATAACTGCAGTGGAATAAAAGGTACAGTATTTCCAGTATGTGGTGGAGCAGAAGTAGAAAGTGGCATCTATCTCACATTTATACAGTACAGTACTTGAGTGAATGTACTTTTACTGTTACCACTGGCTACAGGTTATGAAGCAGTGTGCTGCAGTGGATTTGTGTGGCCCAGTGTTTAGACTGACAGGAGAGGAGAAGCCAGTCAGTTTTGGTTTTCAGTTTTCTTTCTCTATATCAGGACAAAGCCACAGCGTCGAGTACCCAGTACTACCTAAATATTACTATAATATTAATTAACAATGAATGAATTTAATAATGGTTACTACATCATTTAATAATGCTTTATAAATCAGTTATAAGCCTTTAAAAGGACAACGTTTGGGTTGCCAGGTTGTGGCTGGTGTTTATCCTTCTCCAGCTTGACTTTGATGCTCTTCACGGGGCCTCCACTGAGCTGTTTAACCAGAATGGCATCAGGACCAGAACTCATTTACTAACAACTTAAGTCTGCAACTGTACCCTTTATTAACAAGTTAACTATCTATAGTTATAAATGACTTACTATCTTTTGCAGTTGGCTCATTACTGTAGTCAGTGAGACACTTTGATGTGTAAAGTATTAGTAAATTTATTAACTTGACCTTTATTAAGTTATTATTACATTGCAATACAACGTATAAACCCTATAAAAGAGTGACTTATTAGAAAGTGGTCAGAAAGCACATTGTTCAGATTGTGTGTGCGACAACTGAGCTTTGACAGTTTAGTTACAGAGAACTACAGGAACCATTTTGTACACTTCTTAAAGCTCCTTCTTCATTTTTGGAATTAAAAATATGCTCTTCCTAAAATACTAAACAACACTATTAAAGAACAGCTGTTGGTGATGCATTTCTAGGTTTGCTTTTAACTGGTTAAACAAAGTCACAGACAGCAGAAAATTTAATTTGCGTCTGTTACTTAAAACATGAAGGAATTTCTTCTCGGAGTCACCGCTTTTCATCTGTAGTTAAAAAAATTGTTTTGATGGTGAAACAACTCGGTCCAGGTGTATTCTCAAGTGTTGTTGAAAGGCTGTGTAGGAAGTCTCTAACTGAAGTTGAAATTGGATGAGAAGGGATGAATGAAAGTGGAAACATTAGTGATGCAAATACAACAGATAAACCATTTGGAAGACAGATGATTTCTATCAGTTCGAGTGGACACAAGTTGATTTTTATGAAAACACTGATGCATAAATATAGAAAACAAATGAATTTCAGATCACCCAGAAGTTAAAATTGTTGCTGTGGGTTTCCATCCTAGAGGCAACCCTTAGAGGGGCCCTGAAAAACCCCGGCCAGAGGAAAGCCAGAAGAGGTAAGAGCGGCAACAAGATGTCGCCTCGCTGTTGTTTCCTGTCGTGTGTCTTGTTGTGATTGTAGTATTTTGATTACAATTTGGAAAGTTGAAGTGAATTTCTTTGACTTTCCAGTTTCTTCGTCTGACATTGAATAGCGCTTCAAGAATAGGATTCAGAAAGGAAGTTCTCATTTAATATATTTGTATCTAGTTGCATGTGATTTGAAGTGTCACCTAACTGGAGGAGGCTGATAGTGTTTGGGATTTAGTCTGATGTGTGTTTCTGCCAATCAGAGACATCCTTTAATGGTGATGTCAGAGGGGAGAGATCAGTGCAGAGAAAAGGTAAGATGTTTTGGTGTCGTGTCTGTTGTTGTGTTCAGTCCGGCCTGCTTCTGTCCCAGAAATGTTTCTGCAACTGATTTTAGTTGGTTGTTTTGTCTATATTGGATGGTTGCATGTTAGTGTGTTTGCATCTAGTTGTTTCTGTGTTATTGTGAGCATCACTGACCTTTTCCACACACTGCCTGTGTAGAAAAATAAGGGTTTCAAGGATTCTCAGTTTGTGCATCTTCGCCTCTTCAGCTCTGGTAAAAAGCTTCCACGAGGATGTGGTTGTTGACAAGGCTTCAAAATGAGTCTCGAAGGATTTACAAGTACATTCTTATTGAAAATGAATGTGTTAAGTTTGTCTGTTTAGGAGGAACTTATGAATAAGATCTTCCATTTTCCTTCCATGTGCATTTTTGGAAAAGCAAAAAACAACATAAACTAAACTTTTGACACAAAGCTGTTTAAGGGTTATAGTTTATAAAGATCAGGATACTTTAATTATGGTGCTAATTTGAGAGTCCAGACATGTATTCAGAACCGCCTACTATACTAGCAGTACGTTCTGTTTTGGCCTAAATGCAGTATGTAATATGCAAAGTCTGCAGCATGCCAAAATTTCCCGGATTTCGTACCGTCTCAGAACAAATCCCCAGTATGCATCGGACCACTCAACATTGTGCACTGTGACCCATAATGCAAAGTGCTAGAACGTTCAAAGTGGAAAGAACACAATTGCTCTGTCCCTGATAACAAAAACTATAACTCAGCATTAGATTTAAGTTATGTTTTGTTGTCCGCTTGCTAAGCTAACATTGCTGTCTTTGTGATATCAAACGTTAGCTTAGCAGGCTGAATAAGCGTTGTGGCTATGGGTAGTAGGACAACTGCAGCTAGCTACGACGTTACATTCATTACAGATCCTTACGCAAGATTAAATAAAAAATAAAAGTAAAAAGTACTTACATTTGTATTTCTCATATTGTTTACATCCACTTTTGCCAAAACCGTAAGCCGGCTAAGCCTGGCCTAGCATAGGCTACTATAAGATAAAATGATGTAACCATTTCATACTGTATACTGCTGTGAAATCGGCCGCCGGTAGTATTTTGTAGGCGGTTATGAATACACCCATAGAAATATTAAAGGATCAAGGATATTAGGCGATGTACGCTGGCACATAGAGCTCCTGCACTTTCTCACTGCTATGCACCAACATTTAGTCGGCAATTTCAACTGATCACAAGAATCTGGAGGGTTGTAGATTTTACATTTTAACACAGGTGTGGGTTATGAATTTGATTTGAGCATAGTGTATTGTTTTATGGAGGAGTGCTCTTCTATGCCAGTCTTCTGAAAAAAGGGTCAGTGTGTAAGTATAAGGTCAAAGGCTTGTTGACTTGGTTGCACAAAATTTCTCACGGACGAGGTTTATCTCGATTTATATAACACGGACTCAGGTTGTTTGAGCAATGATTCTCTTCATTGCAGCAAAGAACAAAGTAAAGCCTCTGAACGTCCCGGTCGCAGACAAACAGTCAGATCACCGCCACTCTGAAGGTGAGTTTTATGTTGTGAAGATACTTTATCTTGTTTAATAAACAGTCAGATACTGTAGATCTTTGTGTGGAATAAAAACTCAAATTTGCTATTCTTAATGCTTACCACTCACGGAACAAAATATTTAATGTTTTAATGTGGCTGCAAAGGAAAAGCTCAACGATGTTAACTGAATAAAAATGGTTTATTCTGTACGGCAGCCATTTTCTTTGCAGCAGCATGTCAAATTCCACGTCCTACTCCTATCTTAAAAAACAGCATTTAGAGTTGTTTTCAGCGTTACTGACAACATTTATACTGTTGGTGGAATTCTCCATACGAAACTGTACTTGTTAACAGCCAGACAGCTAAATTGTTTGATTACTCTTTAAGATTTAAAGCCCCAAACCACTTTTCTTTTCAGCTGAAAACCATTGTAGCCTAACCTCAAGGCTAACATTAGCATCTTTTAGCATGTAGTTTAATATGCCTATATTTTACACAATAAAAGTTGGTTTCAACCATGTAACCTCCCCGAAAACCCCCATGTCTACTTTAAATTTCCCTTTGTTTATTAAACAAGATAAAGTACCTTTTTTTAGGAGTTGTTGAAAGCTTATTTTTAGACTAAGCTAGCAATTCTCCCTGCCTCCAGTATTTGTGTATGGTGATTTTCTCATATAAAAAAGGCTAATAAGCAGGTTTCTAATTATGTTTAAAGAGGATTTCTGGCCATTTTAAGGATATTTAGAAACCTTTTTAGGATACCTTCAGTTTTAGGCTATTTTAATTTACTTTAGCCTGACTTGTAGCTGCTAACTAGCTAGGTTTTCACCTGTCTGTGCTGTGAAGAGTAGAAGGCACCGTAGTAACGTTACATAAACAGGAACTTTTTATTTATTTTCTGTGGCAGCAAATACAACACACAACCTTTCACTAACTATTATATTGCAGCCCGAGTTTATCTGCATACTTGAATGTTTACTAAAGTACCGAAAAGACTCACTTTCACAACCAACCCGCTGGACTCTCACACCGGGTTACACACAAAGTCACCTTCCTTAAACGTTCGACAGGTAGCACACAGGTGCAGTTAGGCTGTTGGTGTGCTAACCAGAGGTGGAAGAAGTATTCAGGTCCATTACTTAAGCAAAAGTACTAATACTAACCGTACTTTAAAAATACTCAACTAAAGGTTCTGCATTATAAACCTTACTAAGGTAAAAGTATGTGTGTGTTACAGCAAAATGTACTAATTGTGCAGTAAAACGATCCCTGTCAGTGTTTTACTTTTATATCTGATGTTTCTGGATTAATATTATCGCTGCATTTATGTGTATGTTGCATTTTACTGCTGTAGATGTTTAAGGTTGAGCTGATTTTAAATGCTGCTGGGTAGTTTAATCCACAGCAATGCATCATATTCTATAAGGTCATCATGTTTGCTCTATTTGATAATGTACGCCATTATTTTAGAGAAAATATGAATATCGAGATATGTGTTTTATATAGCGATATAGCCTAAAAGTATTGCAATATTATTTATAGTTCAGATGAAGATGCAAACAGGGTTCTGCACAGTCTTCATAAAGTGACAAAAAGTGAACGTTTGGTGGTATTTTTCAATTATATTGTAAGTTTCTGAGCTGGAGAGCAACCATAAATGGTTGGCTTGTGTATCGATTATCAGAGATGGTTTGGGGGTTGAAGGAGGTTGTTCTCCACAATCAGCGGAGCCTCTCAGTCGGGGTGTTTGTGCGTCACAGTGTGCAGTAATGAGGTGCTTCAGAGTCTAAGGTGCAGAGCAAAGTGGGTCTGCAGGGAGGCTGGAGAGGCCTCAACGAGCCCCAATCAGTCAGCACAAGGATTAACATGCAGATGGGACTGTGTGTGCGTGTGAATCCCTTTTCCTTCATTAGCAGAGCTTGTTTATCTCTAAACACTCCAATCACTCCCACTGGCACTTCACACATCCCACACGACCAATCACTTTTCAGCTTAACGTTAAACATATGATTTGTTTTGTATCAAAGTGTGAAAAAAAAACAGCACTTCCTGTTTTTAAAAAGAGACGTGTGAGATTATAAAATGTGGGTGAGCGGTCATTAACAGGATTATGTACACTGACTGGTTTAAAGTGAAGACAAGTGTTAACCAGACTTAATTTTGATGTCAGAGTCCTCCATATACAGTCTATCTGCTGTGTGTTCTTTCTCTTTCTCCAGAATCTGAGATACAAAAGCCAAACGCTGAGCAGGCAGCTGCTGCCTCTGCTGCCGTTGCACCAGGGGGCGCTGCAGCAGCAGAGCCGTCCACCTCCCAGCCTCAAAAGACAGAAGAGAAGAGTGAGAAGGAGACCGACCAGCCAGATGAGTCAAAGGTAGGAAGAGATGATTTAAACCTGCTGAACAGAATTATTGAAACCAGAAGCTGTTATTCTCAAAGATGTGTTTAAATTTAGACGTGGGAAATTATTTTGATCCTCTTGTTTGGAAGTCTAGTCTTTCTTGTGCTTAAATGACCTTTAACTTACATGTTATTACTAACTACACATGCTTTTATTTTCCCTGTATTGTATCGCAAAACATAAGCAACCACGTCAAAGTAACATTACCTGAGATAAGGACCCAACAGCGTCTCATTCCTCCTGACGTACTCTGTGTTTGAAGCACTTAAACGCTCCTTTTATAACAACTTGACAAGTGAGAAATACGAGGTATTGATATGAAGGCAGATTTAAAGTTGCTCTTAGACTTGAATGAATTCTTCTGGAAACTATATATTATGTTATACTGTTTAATTACATTAAATACTATATTATGTCTATATAAATACAGACAAACACTAAGTATCATTACTTAATTATATATTATTCTGGTGTTTGTTGTTACAGCAGATGGTATCATATTACTCTGACATGTGCTATACTTTGCTGCTACTAATCAAACCACTGTGTGTGAGATAGTACTGCAGTATTTCTGTGCAAAACTTTGAGTAGCTCTTGCATGGTTTCTATTGTAATAAACAGTTTTTATTTAATATACTATATATAATATATATTTTTTATAATATTTTATAGTTATTGCTGTCCTTTTGCTACTGTAACACCTGAATTTTCCCCCTTGGGATCAATAAAGGCTTATCTCAGTATCTGAGTACAAGATAGACCGACATAGAAAAGAACAGGTGAGCAAAAACATCGGTTAAATCTAAAATATATTAGAAGCCTGTCCAGTTCAGTGTTCATGTGGCAGGACAGCCTTTTGCCTTTTGTGTCTAAAAAGTTATAACTGTTATGTTTCATTTGTACAACAGAGCCAGAGAAACAAGCACATCGTGTTTTAATAAAATTAGGGCCGCTACTAATGATTAATCGATTAGTTGTTAGTTGAAAAAAAAATGTCATCCTCAAATGTCTTGTTTTGTCCGCAACCCACAGATATTTAGTTTACTTTCACAGAGGAGGAAAGAAACCAGAAAATTTTCACATTGGAGAAGCTGGAATGTTCTTCCTTAAAAACATTGCTCAGAGCGCTTAATTGATTGACAAAGTAGTTGGCAATTAATTTGACGATTAATCAATTAATCGTTGCAGCTCTGAATAAAAGGTTTAACTAGTTTCCCCAGTATTCTCATTGGTTGCTAATAAAAAAAATCAAGCATGACAGAATAAAGTTTGAAAAACTCGCACCGTCTCTCTCACTTGTTTCACGCGTGTGCTCTCTCCTGCAGGCGGCAGCGGGGGGATCAGAGGGCTCGGACGGCGGCGGTGAGGACGAGAGTGGTGACGAGGAGAGCAGTGACTCCAGTGAGAGCGAAGAAGAGGAGGAGGAGGATGATGATGATGATGGAAAAAAGGAGGAAGAGGAAGAAGAGGAAGAGAATGAACCGTTGTCTTTAGAGTGGCCTGAAACCAGACGCAAGCAGGCAACATATCTGTTCCTGCTGCCCATTGTGTTTCCGTTGTGGCTCACGCTGCCTGACGTCCGCAACGTGGTGAGTCCGAACCACCTGCATGGACACCAGTTGTGAAATGCGACTACCTATGCTCAAGTAAAAGTACTACAAATTCAAAGTATTTCCATTGTATGCAACTTTATACCTCTACTCCACTACATCTCATAGGCAAATATTGTGCTTTTTACAGCAAAGGTACTTTTCAGATTAAAAATGTTCATACTATTTTTGTCCAGCGAAAACCACATACAGTGGGTACGGAAAGTATTCAGACCCCTTTAAATTTTTCACTCTTTGTTTCACTGCGGCCATTTTCCAAAAATCAAAAAAGTTCATTTTATTTCTCAGTAATGTACACACAGCACCCCATCTTGACAGAAAAAAACAGAAATGTTGAAATTTTTGCAAATTTATTAAAAAAGAAAAACTCTCCACATCTGGTGATGAATGTTTGTGATAAACTAAGATGAGATCAGATAGATTTTATTGATCCCACACCGGGCAAATTCACTTGTTACAGCAGCTCCAGATACGACACAACACAACAGATGAGAAAATACACATTAAATAAAACATTGAATAGAAGAAGATATAGAAATATAAGAATAAGAGTTACATTTAATGTTGAAGAGAAAATCTTACATTTACCCATTTGGCAGACGCTTTTATCCAAAGAACAACATACAAGCATCCATACAGTAAGAGTAAGAGATCTACAAGTGACAATAGATCCTAGTAAGAGCATCAGTAAATACCTAGGAAAGCAAGTAGGAGGTAACGATTAGTGCAATCAATACAAGAGAATTGGAAGGAGATAGAAGAGGAAGAAGCAGCAGCAGCACAGGAAGTGCATGTTAGAGGTTAGGGGTGTTATAAGAGGAAGTGTACTCAGAAATCTTCCTACTTCAGTTAAATTAACAGCCTTGGATCAGCTGGAAAATGCATCGTCACAAAGCTGAAACAGCTGTTTTTCCGAGCTCATAAACAGGTTTCAGAGGTTACAGTAGATGCACGTGCGTCTAGATGACTCAGTTTAATTGCTAACCCCAAGGACATGTTATAAACCTCCGGAAGCTTGTGAACCTATTTCACACTTTGCTGAAATAAAAATGCGGATTATCAAACGGATCTCCAGCACATGAAAGAAAAACCGACACCTGCACTCATTTATTGGCAGACATGTTTTGGCATCTGCTGTGTGAGTGCTGCTGAAATATGTGAGCGCAACCTAAAACCATAAACGGACATTAAAACACACGTACAAATCTGCGTTTCATTTAAGAGCAACATTTATTCATCTGAATCCAAATCTGTTTCATAATATCGTGTGGCAGCTTCTCTGAACACCAGAACTTCTCTTGTATTTCCCAGGCGTCCAGGAGGTATTTTGCTGTGACGTTTATCGGCTCCATCCTGTGGATCGGAGTTTTCTCCTACCTGATGGTGTGGTGGGCTCATCAGGTTGGTTGACACTTTACACAAGTCATGTTTATGGGAGTTTACATCCACCGTGACACTAGAGTTTTCTACAGAGCATGGAAAATATTTCCGTTGGATGAAAAAGCTAGGCTTATGTGCAATTATTTTAGAGCAGCGATTCCCAAAGTGTGGTGCACGCACCCCTGGGTGTGTGTGTGAGCTGCCTCTGCCCGACAGGAAAAATGCAATGGTGGTGTAGTAGTGTAAAGACTACAACAATTATTTTTTTGTGGAATTTTTCATGAAATAAAAACTTAAATTGAAAACTTTCCTTTGTAAATTTAATTTCAAATTAAAAACGTTATTATTAATAGTTAGCACACAGGAAATGGCTACTCGCACACCTCTCTCTGGCCACCTGTGCTGTACTAAGAAATCCTCATATGGATCCTCTTTTTGTCCATGTCACCTGTTTATGAGGCTATAACAGGGTTGGATTTGTAAAAAAAAAAACAGAGGGGGGAAGTTTTGAAACGTCTTTTTTTGTCATGAAAATACCTCCCTTTGCACGATTCAGCAAGCAGGTGAACTATAAATATACGTGTATGTATATATGCGCAAACCTAGAGAGAGAGGGGGTTTGTGGGTGCAGCAACCCAGTCACGATGTAGAAGGGGGTGCGTTGCCTAAAAAGTTTTTGAACCACGGTTTTAGAGGATTACTTTAGACTATTTTGGGAAATTCACTTCTTTTGCCTTCTTGTCAAAAGTGAAACAAACAGATTGAAATCACTCTCTGTACAGTAAAGGACTGGAAATGGGGAAACAACTAACCTGGCTCTGTCCAAAACTAACAAAATCCGCCCCCAGCACCTCTTTGGACACGTTATATCATGCTCGTTTAATCTAAAAAACAGAGGGGGGAAGTTTTGAAACGTAAAAAAACAAGGTATAAACGAACATGACTATCAACAGACAACCTCTGACATTTGATTTTCAAAAATGTATGAATATTCAAAATAAACACCAATCCGCTCCTGGATTTTAAGAAATGGGCAAACATGTTATGCTGGTGGACGCACAGATCTGATTTTGGTACGGTAGGTGCCTAAGATGACCAACCAGGCAAAAACTGTAAAACCCGCATCTGATATGGCCAGATGTGTTACTGACTCTCAGTTAAACCGACACCGGTGTTAATTGTTTCTTGTTTACAGGTGGGTGAGACTATGGGCATCTCAGAGGAAATCATGGGCCTGACCATCCTTGCGGCTGGGACATCCATCCCTGACCTGATCACCAGTGTGATTGTGGCCCGGAAAGGTCTGGGGGACATGGCTGTGTCTAGCTCAGTGGGCAGTAACATTTTTGATATCACTGTCGGGTGAGTGACTGCATTACCCTCTCTGTACTAGCCGTCAACGTTTGGATAGACACTGTTTCTCAGTTGAAGAAAGCATCGCTGAACCACATTATTTACATGTAAATCAAAATTTAACGCAGTCAAATATGACATCAAGAGTTTGAGCGTAATATCAGTTTGGAGATTCAAAAACAATGACTATCTTGCTTTTCATTAGCTGCAGAAAGTTCTGTGACATCCTTCACTTAGTGTGAAGAAGAGGCCAGCAGCTTTAACCAGCAGTTGAAGTATCAATCTGCATAAAAATGGAAAGAAATACATTTTTGCATTTATGTAACTATGCAGGAGAATCTAGAAAGTAAAAAGCTACAGGACCTCCAATCGAACCGTGAGGAACACCAAAAGTAACAGATGAACAAATACGATCAGCAACAGTAATTAATTCAGGCAGAAGAGGGTTTGATCTAAATGTATGATGGGACGTAATGGAAGTTGTGCTTAGAGATCAACATTCACCAAGTAGATACTGCTTTTAAACCAATTTAAATGTTGTATTTTATGAGATTATGATATCATATCACTTAACTACACTTAATCTGAAAACTAGCTGCCAGATAAATGTAGTGGAGTAAAAAGTTTTCTCTGAAATGTAGTGGAAGAGAAGTATAAAGCTGCATAAAATTGAATTATTTAAGTAAAGTACAACATTCATTATTCACTCTCCTCAGATGTACTCGGCAAAAAACGTATGTGAACTGTAAACTTGACTAGAATCCCGTCTGTCCTCTCTGGTTTTTAGTCTGCCTGTGCCGTGGCTCATTTACACTCTGTTGCACAACGGTGAGCCGGTAACGGTCAGCTCCAACGGCCTGTTCTGCGCCATCGTGCTGCTCTTCCTCATGCTCCTCTTCGTCATCATCTCCATCGCCGCCTGTCGCTGGAAGATGAGCCGAAAGTTGGGCCTCACCATGTTCGTACTGTACTTTGTGTTCCTCGTCCTCAGCGTCATGCTGGAGGACCGCATCCTCATCTGCCCCGTTTCCATCTGAGCTGGGGGGCCGAGGCGGAGAGCGAACAGCACCGCTGCACATGACTTAGTAGGTCCAGACAGGATCAATAATGTACGTAGGATAGTTGGATAGCAGAACCGAGCCGAATGTCAAAAGGCTGACCTGACGCACAGTAGAGACCCACGGTAGAAACACATGACTAACCGAGCAGTGATGTTAAAGGAAAAATCCACCGTCAACATAGTTTTACATAATTAGTGAATGATCTATCACATTTTCCAGCAGCTACTTTGTGATAACGGTGTTGTAATTTAATGTCCAAACTCACTCCCTATTACCAAACAGTGCACTGCATTTACACACCGCCATTTTATTTGAGTGTCTGAATATGACATTTTTTTCCCATAAATAGTGACCTAAACAAATTCCACAATAGAGGAAATAAAGTGTTGTTCGTGAGATATCATATACACTGCTAACATTTACAGTCGTGCAACGTCACACCAAAATGTCAGGAATCTCAATTTACTGCCTACAGTATAATGAATGTGAACAACGGAGGTATTAGTGAGGGAGAAAGTGACTTCATACACAATCCTGATGTGTAACATTATCCTTAACCTGCATTCTCTACTTCAGTAATTGGTTTCCTACATTTCCCAGAATGCATTTATGCAATCCCTCGAGTCAAAGCTTAATTGCACTCTGTGCTCAAAGTGTGCAGACACTGGTGTAATCAGGTTTTTCTAGGTTTCAGAGTCGGTCTCATATCTCCAAATCCAAGTAGTTGAGCAGAAAAGGCTGATTTTACACAAAATGTGTTTTGTTGTATTTTGACATCATATGTGTGGACCATCATTTTACCTGCAGTGCATTTTTCACTGCACATGTGCGTGAAGTAATTAATCCTTTTCTACACATTTTCTACAATTAATTTCTCCTTGTATGATTATTGAACTTTGGTGCTAAATTGCACATCTAGAAAGAAACCCTTGTTTTTCTTATTTTGGGAGACTGACTCAGAATCACAAACAAAACTGTACCAGAAATGCAACAAACACAGTCCTTCACTACTGGCTGTGTTTTGGGGGTGGAGTTTTCCTTTAATACTGTGAGCATGTTGCTTATGGAACATCCCTGAGGTGACTTAAATAGATAAGTTAATTAAATAAATAATGTCCATTAACAGCAGTGAAGGTTCAGATTCACTGTGCAGCAAAATCAAAACTACTTGATGCAACTTCAGTTTTGTTTGTTCAGTATTTTCTGAACTGTATTCCTAAAAACTCTGTTCTGTATTCAATCAAACTAGTATTTGTTCATGTTCAGTGTATAAAAAAATGTTTTTTGTGCAAACACACATTTCGTTTTGTCAACAATAACTGTTGTGGAGAGAAACAAGTGATTGTGTGTGTGTCAGGTAAATGTGTATCAGACTGTCTTAGCTTTGAGAAAAACCCGACAGGTGTCACGTTGTCAGATGTTAACTTGTCTTGTTGCTGGATTGAAGTGGATGCAAACATGTATTGATGATAGGAAAACTTATCAATATTTCAAATTAAAATTCCATGCTGCAATAAATTATTTTTTTAACAGTGAACTGGAGCTGTGTGTGCGCAGTATTATTGGGTAAACAAGGGTAAAAGGTGACTTTAGTGGACCTGTGACGCTCATTTACGTCAAAAAAACAAAAAAGTTGAATAGCTGCTATTGTAGCCGTCTGTTTCCCGCCTGGCTGATGGGTGCGTTAACTTAAAGGCACCCTGTGGGATTTTCTTACAAACAAAAAAGTTATTTACATTCACAGTTTCTCACCAAAATGCATTGTGAGCATCCTTGGAAGTCTTACAAACCCACTTAAAACATTTGCGAAGTACATTATCCTGCAAGTTCTGCATTGTTTACATCCATGTTTTCCATCTTCCTCTGCTTTTTTCTCTGCATTACTATTATTACTGCATTACTATTCCTTGTTGCGTCAATTCTACTAACTGTCCTATCATTGTTATGTGAAGCTAGCTTCAGAAATATGAACGGAGCAACCCACTTCTTCCTGCGTGTGCATCTAGCATGATTTTAAAAAACCTAGTACTTAAGAAAGCAAATGAAAACAGCCAACAATGAAGCATGTAAGTGATTTTATTTACAGTTCAACAATCCTGTAGATCTGGTTGCTGTGAATAAACTGTTATAAAATGTGATTTCTACAAAGGGCGAGTTAAAATGTACATGGCCCCAGATTCTGCAAAATCATTTATTTGTACAGTTTTGTTTTTTTTAACCCAACAAAAAACCCACAGATGAATGGCAGCTTTTTCCAGCTGCTGACATCGAAGTCGACGCGTCCTCTCCTGAACCTGCCGGCTCGACGACATTTTCAAGCCGAAAGCAGTCACTTCACTTTTAAGTGCAACTTTTTCCAGTATTTATTTCCTCTGCCGCAAATCACACACATGGTCGACGTTCATGAGACCGTCGAGAGTCCTCCTTCAACCATCGTGTCGGTCTGTCGGTCATCTCTTTTAACATACATGTGGAAATAATAAGCAATGCGTGGTGACGGCCAAAATCCAGTTCTATCCAGAATTTATTTGGTCATACAGTCTTCAAAACCTAAACAGACCTTTAGCTTAGAATACGCAGAAGTAGACTTGCCAGGATTTACTTCGCACACATTTACAAACATGATGAGATCTCTGTGTGTCCTTTGTTTTGCATTTTCAATATTAAAGCCTTCATTTACTTTCTGTACTTTTACAAACACGTGTGCATGTTAAACAGTTCATACATCAACAGATGTCCCTCCCCTCACACCAACACAGAATATGAACTGCGTGTGTTCAGTCACTGCAGAGACAAAACAGCTTTAAAATGGTTTGTGCAAAATCACAATCTGGTCATTGATATGGTTTCAGTTTTGCCATTTCTGCATTTGTTCTGCATGAGAGTAGAGGATTATCTGCGTGGGGACGGCATCATGTTTCGATCAAAATGTTTGTACTGATGAAAAACAGTTTAACATGAGCTTACTGTACTTGTATAGCGCCCTCCTAAATAGCTCACATACGTGTCACATTCACCCAATCAATCGCACACACGTTCATACACTGATGGCCGACAGGTGCAATTTGGGTTTCAGTATCTTACCCAAGGACACCTGACATGCAGACTGGAGGAGCCAGAGATCGAACCGCCAACCTTCTGATTAGTCGTCAACACGCTCTACCTCCAGAACCAAGTTCACCGCTATCCTACCATCTGTTACTGCATCGTTAGCATTTCCTTGGGGGATATCTATAAAAACAAAGCTGTGGTGTCTCTGCTGCACCCTGGGCGTTTTACACAATCATAAAACCACAGAAGCCACCTTCAGGAGCAAGACTCAAGAGAGCAAGAGAGTTTGCACCCTTCAACTGATATGGAAACACACTAACACTGTGTTCAGACTGCACGGTAAGAGCTCGACCACAGATTGTTTTTTTTATTGTACCACGGTGGGCAACGACAGATGATGCATTGACCTTTTTTTTTTTGTTGTTGTTGCCTTCCACTGCAAATTCCACATGTTTGTTGACCAATAGGAGCACAGAGCATTGTTTAAACATGGCGGACCGAAAGAGGAATGAAGTTTAATGGTGAGTTTTGTTTTTTCTTTTAGGCTTTTATGAACAAAAGACAACACACAGGGCAAGATTAGCACCAGGCACCAGCCGAATTCTGGTAAAATATGAACGTGGCTGGAAGACTTTTGTTATTTACCAGCTAAACAAACAAAAAAACAAATCCATTGAGTGGCTCTTAAAAATCTGAATATTCACAAGTCATTAGGTCAGTAGAGCAAGATAATTTTCCCACAGACATCACGCCATAAAAAGAGGGCAAACTACGATTGATCTGATTATGACTCTAATCGCCTAATCTGGCACAGTAATCATCGTAACAGACAGATCGTGTAGTCTGAACCCAGCGCAACAGAACGGTTCTGAAATTAATGTCATTCAATACTGTCGCAGGCCGTACGCGTGGCTGCATTAACATTCACATATAGTGTTGTGGAACCAGAAGCCGGTTTAACAGTTTGTACCACAGATGTAAAACTAAAGCACAAACACAGTTGTGTAAAGAGGGATTGTTTTTGGGGAGTAAAACAGAAAAGAGGCAAAAACTAAAAAAATTAAATCCAAGTTGCAACATACCACAATCTTACTTTAAGAACTGTAAACCTCCAATATGGCTGCCAAAAGATCACCAGGTGCGTCTTTATCAGCGTTGACAGTGACCATGAACAGAAAAGTTATTTGGTTTTGGTTTTTTTCAGAGCAGCTTCCGTATATTTAGGACAAACCATTCGTACTGTAGTGAGCTTAAATTCATCACTCAACTTGGGTAAAAAACATAGCAATTCATGTAAACGACACCTGACGATCACAGGTAGGCGGGTGTGTCTCTCAACCAGCCTCCCTTCATCCAAATAGACAACAAGTTTAGTACGAAGACGATGAGAACAGGAACACTGAGATGTGCTTCGTTAACAAACAGCGCAGCGCTCCACTGGTGAAGAAAACTAAGTTCAAAGAATGTTTTTGTAGACAAACCAAAAATATACGGTATTAGAACAAACGTTTACAGTGAAATGAAATGTAGAGCACTACTGGCAGCACAGCGGACATTTCAGATGCAGGACTAGCATTAAAGGCAGCTTTAAAAAAGTGGTTTTAAACATTTAAATTAGGGCTGCAAGTAACTACATTACTGGTTAATCTGCTGATTAGTTTGGCGATTTGTTGATTAATCATTTTGTTCATAATTTCCCACTGTGATAATTTACTGTCATTTACAGAAACCCCCCCTTTTGAGAAGCGTGCGTTTCACACTTGCTTGAATAATGATTTAAACCATTAATCAATTATCAAACTAGTGGTTGATTAATTTTCTGTGGATTGGCTGATCATTGAAGCTCTAATTTAAAGCACAGAAACCTTATCACCACTTAACAACTGACACTAAATCCAGGTTCACTCCGGTTTAAACCGCGAGACGACGACCACAGGACACCATAAAACACTACGCCCGGCCAGAATAAAAAAAAAAAAAATAAACAGAAAAAAAGACTACAATAAATAAAGCTTACTTTGTATAAATAGAGTTCAAGTTAAAATATCGCTAATATTATTCACTTCATATGCTTTGTGACTATACAATATAAATGTTGCATTTAAAAAAAGATCCTCTACTGCTGTGTATTTACAGAACATTTGTATAATTTTCACAAGATTTCCAAAGAAACCAGGTGAGCGTCACTTTTTATGAACGTGTGAGTGAGTTTCCATCGTCAGTTAGTTGAGATGAAGTCTGTAAAACATTTTGTTGTTGTTTCGAGCTACATAACGCTGACACTTGTACCTTTTTGATCACTTAACGTTACCAAAGTGCACAATCACAGTCTTCCAAAACAGGTTTCCTGAGCTCGCCTTAAAGCAATGACGTGGGCGGTGACAGTTAATCCAGGTGTGTGAAGGTGAGTGTTCACAGGTAAGGCTCTCCAAACGTCCTGCGGCACTCCATGACCCCCGTGCTGGGAGGACGGTCACAGTTATGGGTCAGCTTCACCAGGCTCGGCACGAGGCGATCATACGCCAACTTGTACTCACGATCGAAGGCGTCTGAGGGAAGACGAGATGGACGCCAACATTATTACAATCGCAGAAACATGTGGACAGTTCAAATTTACTATACTGTCTATATTGTCTTTAAGCTCATTGTTTGTTTGTTTGTTGTTGTTTTTTTTCCCCAATCCCACAATTTCTGTTTCGGTTCACTCTCGTTAGCGTAGTTTTCCAGCCGCAACAGGAAAACTAAAAAAAAATATCCACTGCATACTTCCTGCTCAGCACCAAATCACAAGACCAGCTGGTGAAAATAGCATTTGGCGCAAAAGACCAAGATATTAGCTTAAAGGAGAGTGAATATTATGCTGAGTCTCATTTTGGATACTTCTGTTAGTCCACTTATAGGACACTGGGTACACTATGTACTTACCTGCGCAGTGCATCGACACAGCAGTTGAGTACTTACCGGAAATGACGTGGCCAAACAATCAATTAATAATCAATTTAAATTCTATTCTTGCTCAATTCCCAAGTTTGTTTGTTTTTTTATTCAGAACTTAAAATTACATCATTATTATTATTATTTATATAGTAAATGAAAAACCTGATGTGACTCTGATGTAAAATCATTGTGTGTGCAAAAACTCCTTTAAAGCTGGAATTTGTGACATATATGACATGTAGTCATTAAAACATAAATGACTTACCAATATCAATGTTGTCTTTTCCCAGAGCCACTAGGGAGAGAAAGAGGATGTCCCGGTACAAACTCCTGAGGAGGAGAGAGTCGAGCTGGTTTCAGACATTTCTTTAGATCAAAGCTGGATTTCAATTTGCTTTAAAAAAAAACCCCACAATTTTTAATTATTCCTGTCAGTTATATTTCTGTTTTTACTCCTTCAATACAATAAACAAAATAAAGTTAGCTATATGCGATAGGAATAAAATTAATTTGGGTTAATTTAATATAGCTCTGTCACCAGAGAGTGCAACACAGTGTATTTAGCCAAATCCTGTAGGAAATATAAGTGGAACATGATTCAAAATTTAAATTACGTACAAAAGTATTAAACATACATCAAAATATACTTTAAGTATAGAAAGTCAAAGTACTCCTTGTGCAGAATGGCCTATTTCGGGATAACGTATATTATATTATTGCATTATAATCACTGATACGCATCATTTTAATGTTGCAGCTGGCCAAAGTGGGGCTAATTTCAATTATTTTATATACTGCTGTGTTGCCTAATCTGTAATAAAAATGTATCTGATTTTATTTGTTAATAATATTTTGTATTGATAATGTGAATCTGTAAAGTAAAAGCAGCAAAATTGATCAAATAAATATAGTGGAGTAAAAAGTACAAATAATAAAAAAATATGTGCCTCCAAAATGTAGAGTAAATATAAAGTAACCATAAAACTGAATTCCCTCAGAGTGTCAGACACACAATCCATTAGTCATTAAGAGGACCTTGTAGTGTCATACTTTCAATGTCTGGTTTACTCCGTGCCAACTGCAATTTTAAAGGACTTTTAATCCTTTTTTTTTTTCTAAAATTTTTAGATTTGTATATTTTCTTCTTACCAACTTTTTGTTAATTATTATATTCCTTTAAAGCCTTGATGTGCAAAGTGAGCAACTGTAACACAAACATTTCCCCTCTGGGATCAATAAAGTATTTCTGATTCTGAAGAAGTAAACATTACATTTATTAGCTGATACTTTTCAAGGAGTCGAGTGTTTGATATTGAAAGACAGATTTTTGGAGGAATACATACATATGCGGTGTGTCCTCACACACACACGCATTTCAAAATCTATGTTTTGTCCCCCTCACTTTTCTCCGCCGATTTCGGAGTTTGCTCATAGCCAAGTTGGTTTACTATGAGAGACTAGTCAATCAATCACACTCTCCACATCAGACATAAACGGGTGAAATGCAGATCATGTAGGCCTATGGAAAACATGTGACACAACGCAAAGGTGGTCACACAATTTAAGGGAGAAAAGAAGAGTTTGCTGGAGGCAGGTGCAGCAAAGTGCCTCAATATTACGGACTTTTCTTTTGTGCTGCTGTTATTACAGCCTACCTGAAGACAGTAGTGAGGACGCCTGCAGCTCGGCGGGTAGTAGTTTTCTTGGCCCGTTCCTTTTTTAAAACTGTACTTTTACTCTTTACTTCAGTATTTTCTTCTTTGGGCCTGTAATCTACTTTAAATTTTGCTACATTTTCCAGTCATATCTTCATAACTTAACCAGTCCGTCATCTGCATTTTGCTTCATTAACCAAAATGAGCTCATCCAGACTGTGTACGCGCCGTTACGCAGAGTGTCGGGCGCTTGTAACTGATCATCAAATCAAGCAAATACCTTTTCAGTTTAAGGCTTTATTGCTCCACTAATACAACTGAAATCCAGTGAGCGCACTCCATGGCTCTGGTGGCCTGTTGGAAAGCAGCCTGCGTCGCTCTTTAACAAGCGTGAAATACTTTCACTTTCTATTAACGACGCATTAAAAGTGTATTTAGACGCTGCAGAGCAGATGAAGACTACACACTGTAACATCTGAGTCTGATGGTCACTGGGTTGATTCAGATAGACTATATTAACAGTATCCTGTTGTTGTCTTTCACATCGGTTACCATTTGTTTTATAGCAAAGTCGCCGGTGAAACTAATCTAGGCTTTCACTCAGCAGCTACCAGCTGTTATTTATTCAGGAAACAATCATTTTTGAGATGCACAGAGAGGGAAAATATGGGTGGATAAAACAGTCCTGTTGGGCTTTACGCAGGACGCACAGCTTCCTCTATATGTTTACCTGATTCAACAACGAGCTGCTCCTGTGTTACTGCCACAATAATTCTTTGCGTTGTAAAGATTATGTTCATAGATGCTTTAGGAATAATCAGATAGTGGCTGGGCAGCAAGTGTGATATTATTATATATCTTATCAATACCTTCATGGAGATTTAGCCATTTCTGTTTAATACAATTATTTTTGAATTACAGCAAATTGCCTTCCCTTGAAATAACCACGTTGCACAGTGGCTGTTTTTTAACCTGATGCACAGCAGATGAAATATTATATATAAATATATTATACTTTTACTTGAGCGAATGTTTTATGGGAGTAATTGTACTTTTAATTGAGTAAAGATTTACAGTACTTGGCCAGCGCCCCCAATACTAGAGCTGACATGGGGAACAGAAAGCAGAGATGAGGGCAAGAGCAGAACAGACTCAAAGCCAGCACAGGCCAAAGCACCAGTTTATGGTAAGATTGATGATGAGATGGCTTTTTTATTTATTGTATTCAAGGAGAGTAAGAGAGGTGTTTCTAGTTTTGGAAATGTATTTTAATGGCTCATTTAGTTATATGGTCTAAAATTCTGAAGAATGCAGGAGTAAAGGTCTCTAAAGACCCAGAGCCCTCGACAAATACTTCGTCTGGAGAGTGGGGCTGACCAGGGACAAACTCCTGGGCCACTTTTTTGCCTCAGTCCGTGACCATCCTTGACCTTAAAAACTTGCTACGTGTCCATAAACATTTTAAAAGTAGTCAAAATGTTCACACAGAGATGAACATCCTACAGTATTTTAACATGGTTTTTATGATATGTAGTCTGTTTTGTTGTAGTTATATTATACTCTGTCTCTCTGACTGTGCACTCTGTCACTTTTCAAAAGTGATTAGAAATGAGCATTTAAGTGCTTCATTTTTATTTATTTATTTTTTATTTATACAGGGGAGCATGCCCCAGAACCCCCCCAGCATTTCAGCGTCCCCCCAAGATTCAAAGTTGCTCCTACGCCCCTGAATCTATGTATATCATGTACAGTATGACGCGACCTGTTGACCCGCTGCTCTGCACAATCTGAGCGTTTACGTAGTAGTTTACACGCAGAAGAACCTCTACAATCATTTATTCCTTGCCTTTGAAACTGAATTGGTTTCTCCTCTTTTCATAAGTAGCATAAGTTTCCGCTGTTTTGAAAGCTTTTACCAAGATTGTAGCGCAAAGAATCTGGATTCACAGTGACGACGTGAATAAGAGGAAATAAATATTTTATGATAAAGAGGAGTACTGTGTTATTATTATTCATAACCCATTACAGAAATTAAAATTCTACAAAATCTACAAGTTATTTTCTATTTGACTCGTTAAAAAAATATCTTTAAATGTTTGTTTTTTTTTAAATATAAAACACTTTTAAAATACAAATAAACTTGCCTTGCATTGTAGGCAATAAATATGAATAAATATGACATGTCGGTGCAGACCTTTGCCGTTTGACCCCGAGCGTCTGGCCCAGCAGCTGCAGCAGCTGAGCCATCGGCCGGCCCACGTCGTTCCTCTGGATGCTCTTCACCACACTCTGCAGTAACTCCTCGCTGAACGGCTTCTCCTCCTCAGACACCGGCCGGGACAGAGGGTAACCCACATCTAGCAAAACACACACAGAGATCAGCAGTGGACTCGTCATATTAGTGCAAATAATACAAAATGAGGATGAGGTTTTATCACCAACAGGTTTTCACTCAAATGAAAAGTACTTGGGGCTGAGTATATGTACTGTATGAAGCAATACAGTATGTTTAAGTATGTTTAATTAGATCTAAGACAATGCACTTTAATCAGCTATACTTTAATTAGGTGAATAACAGCTTGGTATGTATGTATGTAGCAATGTAACCAGAATTATTTGATTACTATTTATATAATCCAGAGTCAAATACCTCTGATTCTATTTTCTGATTCTATTTTTTAAATACACAATAGAAATAACACATATAAATGAATATATATAAGAAATTAGTGTTTTATGTACTTTTCACTTCACACAATATAAAATTACCTTTTGAAACGCGAAAACGATATTATAATTTGTTTATATAACATATTTAGAGACATGTCGGGACTTTTATACCGAACACAGAGAGTGTTATGGAGTGCTCTCGAAACACTAAATCAGAGAGCACTATGAACTATTAATTAGAGAGCAGTGTGCATTTGTTTTTCTCCATGACTTAGTTAACACAAGTTAACACTTAGTACATTATGTATAACGTTTTCCCAAAACTGTGTTCCTGCCGTGAGCAAACAAAGATTAAAAACTGCTAAATTCGGCGTGTTTTTCTGTGGAAAGTTTTTACTTAACAAGCCAATAAGCCGTAAGACACGTGAGAGCTGACATTTAGTTAAAACGCTGTTTAAATTACATTTAACAAAATGACACAATACACCTCAATTCACTAAATGTTATGCCGATTAGGCTGAATGACCAAATAACATCTGTTAGGTTAGCGTAATCAGATATTTCATTTTAATAGAATCCTATTGCTACTTCTATGTATCTCATTTTTCAATATATGCAGACATAAATAGGGCAGGCAAAGTTATATCAACAAAGTGCTGAGTCTTATAAAACTATAAATATTATAATTATATAAGTTTAATATATTGTTTGGACCAATAAAAACTTACAGCTTCCTGTTTACCGTACATAGTTTTGATAAAACAGCACTACAAATGTTTATTATGAGACATTTCTTAGTTTAAAGGTGCAACACAATTTAATAAATAATAGTAGTTCATATGAATTTGGTGGAATTTTAATGCGTTCATAATACCGGTGACTGAAAGGCGGTGGAGTATTAAGTTATTCAGGAGCACGATGTGGTTGGTGTTCAGTACCCAGCCCTTTTAGTAATACAACACTGTCTATTGTTATTAGGCGCTGAATAAAAAATAAAAATAAAAACACAAGTGGAGAAACAACATTCACCAGAGATGCAAACCTACATTCAAATACAGAGCAGGGCTGTATTTGAGACAACGAAAAAATAATCTCTCTGTGAAAAATCACCATAAGATTCCACTTCGCACAGAGACTTTCATTCCAAACACTGTGAAACCATGAAAGGTAGAGGCTGACTTTCCACAGACGACACTGCAATGCGTCAGGCAAAGAACACACAACAGAGGGAGATATAAGCAGGCCTCAGACACAAACAACAGGACTCATCTGTGGGAGTCTGCAGCAGAGAGGAGTACTCACTCTCTAACAACAGAGTACAATTAAGCCCTGGAAGACAGAGAGCAGACAGAGCCTGTTAGCACGAGGATTAGCTGGCTGCCTCCTCCATTAAGTAATCAATCGCTACACACTGAGTGAAGCAACAGACACTTTAGCACCAGAGTCTGTTCATTCACAGTCATCTAAAATCTAGCTGGTCACATGATTAATTCTAATATCACACTGAAAACTTTTCTCTACTCTAAATAAATGAGTATGTGGGTGAGGTTTTATATTTCACAGTTTTTGCTTTTTAAACTGAGGCTTATTCTCATCCAACATTTGCAATAAAATAGACATTATGGACAGCAGGAATCACTAGGAATTTCCAGACAATTTGCAAAAGAAAATGCTAATTAATGCAGGTTTCCATCCACTGATGTTGTGTTAATATTAGGAGTCGAGTGCATCGAGATAAACAGCTGGTGGCAATAATTATCCAGTTGGGTGCCATTAAATCACAACAGGAGAAGTAATCAAAAGAGCTCCAGTCAAGGCTGAAAAAGTGGGACACAACAACGTGATGGAAATATGGCATTTATATTTGTTACATGTATTTTCTGAGGAAGATTAAAGTCTCCTATTCGTCTCACAGAGATCTGATGTTTTCATCTCCTCACTGACATTTAAGTCACATGCTTCATGGACCTCACTAAGCCCGTTTCCGTTGCACTTTGTCCACCTCAGCCAAGCATAAAAACATTTTGGTGACATTTTGAGGTTTTCCTTTTTATTCCCAGCGTTTCCACTCAGCTTTTTTTGAAAGCGCAAAATGAAAATGTGCATTAAAAACAGGTTGGTGGAAACACTGACTAGTGATCTAGTCCAGTGGTTCCCAAACTAAAACCACTGCACCCCTTCACAGGACATTTTATCTGTTATAACAATTTATAGAACTGTTCATATACAAATCACATTACTTTTCAGTCACATGTGACATATGAAATTATTTAAGTGAAATTCTCACTTACTCAGAATAAAAAATGTTGTGAGTATGTTGCTGTGTGGATTTGCAGATCAATAATTGAACTTAAAATGAACAAAGAGGTAAAGTTAAATATGCTAATAATGTTTTTCTTCAAAAATTATATAACTTTTGAGGTGTACAAGGACAAACAAACAAAATTAAGCAAAACAAAAAAGGTGCTCTGTGGGTTCAGAGATGTTCAACAGGTACACAAAACATTTTCTTAATCTCAATCCACACATCCCCATTGTACACTCTCTTCATAGTTTTTGTTTTTATCCCCTTTTTCTGTTTTACTGTTTCTTCTGCTGCTTTGAGGATCATTAAAGTTTGATTCCTCTGCTTCTTAAGACGTTTCCAAAACCTTATTCAGCAGCCGTCTGTACTCGTGTGAGAGTAAATCACTCGACTGCCTGCTGAATTTGAAACTGGTCTGACAGACGCATAGAGAGCAGCTTGACTCACTGTACGTGTTCCAGAGGATGTACAGAGGCTGGATTTGGTCCTGGTGCAGCTTGAGGTTGTCCCACAAGATCTGGATCAACACGTGTTTACTGTCCTCCGACATCCAGTGACGAGGAACCTGATGAGACACAATAGAGAGAGAGAGGCACAGAGTCAGTCAAAAATTTTAATCAAAACACCAATTGCAACACAAGACTGTATTTCAAGAGTTATTTGACATAATCAGCTGCTCATTTGGATTTGCCGTATTTTTTTCTGACTGACTTGTTTTTTGGGGGGGTGCACAGGGACACAAAATACAGGTGGAAAAACTTTTTGAAGGTGTTTTTAAAAGATTTTAAAGCAGTTAGAAATCTTGTTTTTTCTGACTTCCAGTGTTTTAACTTCTCACCTTGTTGCTGCAGTAATAGTATAAGTGTACTTTAGGGTTTGTCAGTACACCGTCACCTCACTGAGGGGTGCGATAACAGGCGCAACAGACTCAAAATTTCCCCCCAGAAACAGTGTTTTTAATCGAACAACATGTTGTAACCTTGTTTAAAAAAGTGCTATGAAATTATTGTATGTTTTTGTGTGCGTACGCACACGTCTGACCTGTGAGTCTCTGTTGCAGTGCTCAGAGGTGAGGATGAGGCCGGGCAGGTTGCTGGGCAGGTCCAACCGTCTGAAGTACCAGACCAGGTTCCAGTAGATGATGGGATGATGGTCCACCATGTCGGCCTCTGTGATCACCGGGTCGCCCTCGTTCTCCAGCAGACTCTCCAGCTCCTTCCACAGCACCAGCGGGCTCAGGTAGGGAACAGTCACCGGCTCTGGGTTGTGGAGCCGCCACTCCATGCTCAGTGGGTCCTGCATGGGATAAAAAAAATAAAAAAAACAGATTTAAGAGAGTTTTTCCACTATGATTAGAATCAAATTCAGTAACTGTATTAAATATTGAAACGCTCTAACATAAGTGAAGTCATGTTGAGACATACTGCAGTTTCGTTGAGACGGCTGGGCAGGCTGCCTGACGTCGGCACACAGCGGTTGAGTCGGGACGCTTCGTCCAGAGGAACAAAGGCGCTGACGCTGCGAGCCATGTGCGCTCCGGGGGACAGCGCCCCCTGCCGGCGGTCTGTGGGAATGTCGATACCTTGAGCCCTGGCCGCTCGAGTCCTGAGGAAGACGCAGTGAGGACGGTCAGCTCGTAACACCAACATACGAATCAGCCCACGGTCACAACATTTAACAAATCACAAAGAGTTGCAACTTTCCTTTTGAGGGAAAACAGTGAATCGAGGTGTGGTATAGTTCTACTTTTTCACAGACAAAACAGAATCCAAATGTTTAAATCACATTAATAATATTCAGCAAAAACACACAACCGTAAATCACTTTTTTTCCCTCCCTGATATCTTGGCGTCATTCTTTATCCCTGTTGATCACACATTTCATAACCACTTGAGGGTTTTTATACAAGCACGTGGTCTCTCTGTCCAACACACACATACAACACAAAACACACACACACACACACACA
>NC_060169.1:4713949-4719568 GCF_021292245.1 Micropterus dolomieu | reverse complement strand
TGGAGTATTAAGTTATTCAGGAGCACGATGTGGTTGGTGTTCAGTACCCAGCCCTTTTAGTAATACAACACTGTCTATTGTTATTAGGCGCTGAATAAAAAATAAAAATAAAAACACAAGTGGAGAAACAACATTCACCAGAGATGCAAACCTACATTCAAATACAGAGCAGGGCTGTATTTGAGACAACGAAAAAATAATCTCTCTGTGAAAAATCACCATAAGATTCCACTTCGCACAGAGACTTTCATTCCAAACACTGTGAAACCATGAAAGGTAGAGGCTGACTTTCCACAGACGACACTGCAATGCGTCAGGCAAAGAACACACAACAGAGGGAGATATAAGCAGGCCTCAGACACAAACAACAGGACTCATCTGTGGGAGTCTGCAGCAGAGAGGAGTACTCACTCTCTAACAACAGAGTACAATTAAGCCCTGGAAGACAGAGAGCAGACAGAGCCTGTTAGCACGAGGATTAGCTGGCTGCCTCCTCCATTAAGTAATCAATCGCTACACACTGAGTGAAGCAACAGACACTTTAGCACCAGAGTCTGTTCATTCACAGTCATCTAAAATCTAGCTGGTCACATGATTAATTCTAATATCACACTGAAAACTTTTCTCTACTCTAAATAAATGAGTATGTGGGTGAGGTTTTATATTTCACAGTTTTTGCTTTTTAAACTGAGGCTTATTCTCATCCAACATTTGCAATAAAATAGACATTATGGACAGCAGGAATCACTAGGAATTTCCAGACAATTTGCAAAAGAAAATGCTAATTAATGCAGGTTTCCATCCACTGATGTTGTGTTAATATTAGGAGTCGAGTGCATCGAGATAAACAGCTGGTGGCAATAATTATCCAGTTGGGTGCCATTAAATCACAACAGGAGAAGTAATCAAAAGAGCTCCAGTCAAGGCTGAAAAAGTGGGACACAACAACGTGATGGAAATATGGCATTTATATTTGTTACATGTATTTTCTGAGGAAGATTAAAGTCTCCTATTCGTCTCACAGAGATCTGATGTTTTCATCTCCTCACTGACATTTAAGTCACATGCTTCATGGACCTCACTAAGCCCGTTTCCGTTGCACTTTGTCCACCTCAGCCAAGCATAAAAACATTTTGGTGACATTTTGAGGTTTTCCTTTTTATTCCCAGCGTTTCCACTCAGCTTTTTTTGAAAGCGCAAAATGAAAATGTGCATTAAAAACAGGTTGGTGGAAACACTGACTAGTGATCTAGTCCAGTGGTTCCCAAACTAAAACCACTGCACCCCTTCACAGGACATTTTATCTGTTATAACAATTTATAGAACTGTTCATATACAAATCACATTACTTTTCAGTCACATGTGACATATGAAATTATTTAAGTGAAATTCTCACTTACTCAGAATAAAAAATGTTGTGAGTATGTTGCTGTGTGGATTTGCAGATCAATAATTGAACTTAAAATGAACAAAGAGGTAAAGTTAAATATGCTAATAATGTTTTTCTTCAAAAATTATATAACTTTTGAGGTGTACAAGGACAAACAAACAAAATTAAGCAAAACAAAAAAGGTGCTCTGTGGGTTCAGAGATGTTCAACAGGTACACAAAACATTTTCTTAATCTCAATCCACACATCCCCATTGTACACTCTCTTCATAGTTTTTGTTTTTATCCCCTTTTTCTGTTTTACTGTTTCTTCTGCTGCTTTGAGGATCATTAAAGTTTGATTCCTCTGCTTCTTAAGACGTTTCCAAAACCTTATTCAGCAGCCGTCTGTACTCGTGTGAGAGTAAATCACTCGACTGCCTGCTGAATTTGAAACTGGTCTGACAGACGCATAGAGAGCAGCTTGACTCACTGTACGTGTTCCAGAGGATGTACAGAGGCTGGATTTGGTCCTGGTGCAGCTTGAGGTTGTCCCACAAGATCTGGATCAACACGTGTTTACTGTCCTCCGACATCCAGTGACGAGGAACCTGATGAGACACAATAGAGAGAGAGAGGCACAGAGTCAGTCAAAAATTTTAATCAAAACACCAATTGCAACACAAGACTGTATTTCAAGAGTTATTTGACATAATCAGCTGCTCATTTGGATTTGCCGTATTTTTTTCTGACTGACTTGTTTTTTGGGGGGGTGCACAGGGACACAAAATACAGGTGGAAAAACTTTTTGAAGGTGTTTTTAAAAGATTTTAAAGCAGTTAGAAATCTTGTTTTTTCTGACTTCCAGTGTTTTAACTTCTCACCTTGTTGCTGCAGTAATAGTATAAGTGTACTTTAGGGTTTGTCAGTACACCGTCACCTCACTGAGGGGTGCGATAACAGGCGCAACAGACTCAAAATTTCCCCCCAGAAACAGTGTTTTTAATCGAACAACATGTTGTAACCTTGTTTAAAAAAGTGCTATGAAATTATTGTATGTTTTTGTGTGCGTACGCACACGTCTGACCTGTGAGTCTCTGTTGCAGTGCTCAGAGGTGAGGATGAGGCCGGGCAGGTTGCTGGGCAGGTCCAACCGTCTGAAGTACCAGACCAGGTTCCAGTAGATGATGGGATGATGGTCCACCATGTCGGCCTCTGTGATCACCGGGTCGCCCTCGTTCTCCAGCAGACTCTCCAGCTCCTTCCACAGCACCAGCGGGCTCAGGTAGGGAACAGTCACCGGCTCTGGGTTGTGGAGCCGCCACTCCATGCTCAGTGGGTCCTGCATGGGATAAAAAAAATAAAAAAAACAGATTTAAGAGAGTTTTTCCACTATGATTAGAATCAAATTCAGTAACTGTATTAAATATTGAAACGCTCTAACATAAGTGAAGTCATGTTGAGACATACTGCAGTTTCGTTGAGACGGCTGGGCAGGCTGCCTGACGTCGGCACACAGCGGTTGAGTCGGGACGCTTCGTCCAGAGGAACAAAGGCGCTGACGCTGCGAGCCATGTGCGCTCCGGGGGACAGCGCCCCCTGCCGGCGGTCTGTGGGAATGTCGATACCTTGAGCCCTGGCCGCTCGAGTCCTGAGGAAGACGCAGTGAGGACGGTCAGCTCGTAACACCAACATACGAATCAGCCCACGGTCACAACATTTAACAAATCACAAAGAGTTGCAACTTTCCTTTTGAGGGAAAACAGTGAATCGAGGTGTGGTATAGTTCTACTTTTTCACAGACAAAACAGAATCCAAATGTTTAAATCACATTAATAATATTCAGCAAAAACACACAACCGTAAATCACTTTTTTTCCCTCCCTGATATCTTGGCGTCATTCTTTATCCCTGTTGATCACACATTTCATAACCACTTGAGGGTTTTTATACAAGCACGTGGTCTCTCTGTCCAACACACACATACAACACAAAACACACACACACACACACACAGACACCTTTGTTAGGACCAGGTGCTGCAGATCATCTCACATCGCTCTTTTACTATGCAGATGGGGAGCATGTGGATGCAGCTACAGTAGGTTCCTACTTCAAAAGCATTGTGTAATCAGACAAACTGAAAGCTGAATGGAGATGTGAAAAATAATTCATACAGCACATCTGAGAATAGGTCAGGTTTACTACCTAAAGCACTGGAACTGTGATGATGACTGTCAGCACTGTGCTTCACACCTCATGTCAGCTGCTTTCTGGTTGTTTTTAATCCTCCCTGCTGCCTTCCCATCACACCAAACTCAGTCTGTAGAGAATAATCCTTACTAACATTGTCAAAACGAATCAGTCACTTGCTGACATTAAAATGGCATATAAACGGAATATTTGTCTTAATTTATTTACATTTAAACGCCAATTCGTTAATCTCTTATACAGAAAATAACACTTTTTAGATAGTTTAGCTGCCAAACTGTAAAACAATCATCTGACTAAAAGAAAAGATTTTGAAATTACATCAAAAAGATCAGAGATTGGATTTTCTGTATTTTATTCTGTGTTAGGGACATAATATTTAAACCAGGGGATGGCAGATAAGTCTGGCATCGGGACAATTTTTTTTCAAGCCGTTACATGGCGGGCCAGAACAAAGTCAAGTTATTTCAAATGCTTGTATACTTGTGAGCACGTTTAGCTCAGTAGGTACTGTGCGGGACTCCCATTTGAAAGGTTGTAAGATCGATTCAAAATAACTGCGGTTTTGATGTTTTTTTTCTCCATTGTTAAACAAACTGATTATAAGGACAGTTTTGCACATGCTCACAATAAAGCGTGTGCTGCATTGTGTGCGCATCCCGGCGTTTGATGAACCTATGGACGCTTATTTTCATTTTCCTGAGGAAATTCAATCACACGTTTACTGATGGCTTTTTCAGAGGTGTGTCAAACAAGCCGGAGTCTCTTTGAATGTCAAGCTTTTATTTTGGAGGCACAATCACTTAAGACGAAGTGATTATGTGAGTAACTGTCTCTGTCTTGACTGGGATCTATTTCAGCAACAGTCACTATCACTATTTTTTTCTTCTATCAAGCAATTTGGCCAGATATTATTGGCCGCCTATTGCCGACCACTGGTTTAAACCTTGTAACAACAAATTCTGATTTTACATGTGGTATATCGTTTTACCTCAAATCATAATTGCTAAGTAAGTTAAGTTCAATTGTGGATGAATAAAATGCGATGCAGGTCCCTTCATATAGTTCATCCAATTTCAAACAATCATACAAAATACAAATGTAAGAATTTGATAAAACATAGACCACAACATACATTGTTATACAATTCAGTGTTGCCGTTATATATGGTATCCATTAAGCTTTAATGGTGGGAACAAAGTAAGTTTGTAAGATATTATGTCTGGGAGACAAAAAGACTTTTGATTATTAAAAAAAGAGCACATATTCTGCATATTCACATGGTATAATACAATTAACATTCATGCCAGTAAGTCAAATTTGAAATTGGTGATTTGTGGTGAATATAAGATGCATGATTCTGCGAATTTGCCAAAATGTCTGAAGATTCACAGTCGTCCAGGTCATAGTTATCCAAAGAAGGTTAAAGTCAAGGGCAACTGGACTTGGTTGAAGATACTAGAAGACGTTTCGTCCCTCATCCAAAGGACTTCTTCAGTTCTGACTGACTGGTAGGGAAACTCAGCTATTTAACCTCAGTGGGGTCGTTTGCCAGGATCGTCGATACCGCTGGTTCGTTAGTGTTCCTGGTTGTTGTAACAACAGTTGTTATGGTCATTAGGACTACCGGAGGCCAAGACTGAACGACCATCGTTGGTATCTTCACCTGAGGACAATAGGTTACGTTTGTTGAGTTTCCTGGGAAGTGATGAAAGGACAGCATTGTAAGTGGGGGATAAGTGGTGGCGTAGACCCCCTCCCCTGTTCAATGACGGCTTCTCGACCCTGGTGTAGATGGCTTCCTTGACACCTCTTTCAAACCATCCATCTTCTCTGTCTAAAATGTGCACCTGGTGGTCCTCAAACGAGTGTCCTCTGTCCTTCAGATGTAAGTAGACTGCAGAGTCTTGACCTGAGGAGTTGGCCCTTCTGTGTTGAGCCATGCGTTTGTGTAGTAGTTGTTTAGTCTCCCCAATATACAGGTCTGTGCATTCCTCACTGCATTGGACCGCATACACTAGATTGCTTTTCTTTCTTTGGG
>NC_060169.1:4641751-4713849 GCF_021292245.1 Micropterus dolomieu | reverse complement strand
GAGATCTGTTCAGTGAGCGGTGGTGTGTCCAGGTGTGCTGCATGAATGATTAGTCATTCACGTAAGTCATGTGTGGACCGCACCGCATGCTGTATGTGCGCAGCTAACATTTCTGAGCCCCGTTTGTTTGGGTGAAGTCCGTCTGTCTTAAAAAGAGACATTCTTTGCCAGAAAATATTAAAATTATCCACATAAAACACACGGTGAGCCCTGCAGGCGGACTGGAGCCAGTCGTGGAGGCCAAGGAGTCTACTGAAGCGGCCAGCACCGCGACCGACTGTGGGAATGGGACCAGAGATAAAAACGGACTTTCCACACTGCTTTAAAAAGTTAAAAAGACGGTTAAAATCTGATTTTGTCAGCTCAGACTGCCTAAGAGCTGTGTCATTTGTTCCGACATGGACTATCACTCTTGTGATGGAGGACGGGAGCGACGGCATCAGGTCCTGGAGTTTTTTTAAAATGCCACATCCATAAAGCCAGTCAGCAGGGAATCTTTCTCTTTGAGTTCCTCTGAAAGTCGTCGGATGTCTTCCATAAGGTCAGCAATCTTCTTGTTCGCTTTCTTAAGGAGTGTGCAGTCCTCATGGGGCAGAGTTATCTCGGCTAGCATAGCTTTGTTGCGATCAGTAGCGTTGATTGCGTTTTTACGGTCATCTATCTTAAAATCCATGTCGGATGACTAAAATCCTTAACCCATGTAAAACTTAAATAAAGTTAAGTTAAATAAAAAGGATATAAAAAATGTAACGAAAAAAGAGTGGATTAAAACTGGATAAGAGTCCGGTTTAAGACGGAGCTTCCGACAGGTGGCTACAGACGCCAACGCATGCGCAGAGTGCAGATTACGTCAGCAATTACGTCAGAGAAGAAAGTGTACAAAGTATGGGATTATTTCAAGCTAAAGAAAACAACAACTCTGTAATGTTACCGCCTGTCCACCGTAAAACGAAACTTATGTCGCCTCCGCAATAGCACGGCGGCACCTGAACAAAAAGCTGCCGGTGTTCTGCCAGCGGACCACAGACAAGGTAACAGTAACAGCAACTTCAGCACTGAAATCATGATTGATTGTTGAGTTGAAGGCTAGCCAAAGTAAGCCGCAGTCCTCAGCTGAAAATGTACACACGTGCGTTTGTTGTTCTCCTTTTTGGGCCGTGAGTTGTAACCTCACAGTCATGACTGGGTTAACTGGGTGTCAGGGAGCTGCACCTTTTAACTCACCTCCAGCTCTCTCTGTAGCTCAGACAATCCCTGCTACCCGAGTGTGCTAATCTATCCTTTCACCCATATTCTTTGTCTTTATAATTGTCTAATAACAAACAACACCTGTTTCGTGTGACGCCAAGCAAAAGCACTTCTTAAACGACGCATCGATGAATCGTTGAAATAATCTATCGAAGCTTCTCATACTAAAATCACTGTTAGCTGCAGCCCTACATACCACCCTTTGTTTAAACCCACCCATTTTTCAAGTGAGCAAAACTATTGGAACATGTGACTGACAGATGTTTCTTGTTGCCTAGGTGTTGCCTTTTAAGCCCCTTTTCCACTACATAGTACCAGCTCGCCTCTGTCTTGCCTTTGTTTGGTTTTCCATTGCGAAAAAGTTGTACCTTTACCTGCTTCCAGGTACTTTTTTTCATATCACCTCAATCGAGGTTCCAAGCGAGCTGAGGCGATACTAAAATGTGACGTAAAAACACAGCAGACTACTGATTGGTCAGAGAGAATCATCACTATTCACTGCATCATCATTTCACGCCAGACAGAGGCCAGCAACAGAAAGTTTTAAATTTTACAGTTTTCGTATGTAATTTCATCACTAAATCCACTTCTGAGAAGTTTTGAGGTGAGAAATCAACTGTGTAGATTTCAAATATTGAAAGTTTTACGAAAAGTGATGGCAGAACACAAATGTGCTTGAAAGTTTTCAGAGTTGAGGAGTTTTTCAGGAATGTCCTGAAAAAGAAAGAAACTACTGGTGTACTGAGCAACAGACGTCGAATAGGTCGGCCAAGGTAAACAACAGTAGTTGATGACAGAAATATCGTGAGAGCTGTGAAGAAAACCCCCAAAACATCAGTAAGTGACATCACCAACGACCTCCACAGTGTAGGAGTGCAGTACAATCCACTGTTCGAAGAAGACTCAGAGAGCAGAAATATAGAGGCCACACCTCAGCAGCAGAATGAATTCAGAAGTGTACAAAAAACATTTTGTCTGCCAATTTATGGAGAAATGCATTGAAACTAATCGGGAGGAAGTTTATCATGCAACAGGACAATGACCCAAAGCACACTGCCAACAAAACAAAGGACTTCATCAAACAAGAACTGAAAGACGCTGCGGTAAAAGCCTGGAATAGCATCACAAACTAAGAACTCAACAGTTTGGTGATGTCGATGGGTCGCAGGCTTCAGGCAGTTATTGCAAGTAAGGGTTATGCCACCAAATATTAATTGTTTTTTACTTTAAGATTATTTGTTCCATCACTTTTGCTCACCTAAGAATGCTGTGGTCTAATACAAACAGTGCTATTTCCACATCTAGATGTGAATACCAGGAAATAAAAGCTGAAATTCTGAACTCTTGTCTCATACTCATCTTTTGATCTTAACCCAAATGTCTTCAGTGAACAATAAAAACAAAGGCTTTTGCCTTACCGTTCCAATACTTTTGGAGGAGACTGTATATCTGACCAATTTGAAGAAATCAACTTGTGCAAAGAAAAATAGTGTGTAAGCATTTTTCAAAATGTTTAGTCATTTTGGAGACTAAATGATAAATTAAATCAACTAATCAATAAATAATTAATCAGCAATAAAAATTAAACATTAGTAGCAGCCCTAATCATATGCATTTCCACTGTGGCGTCTCTGCAAGGTATGACCATGATGAGCAGAGATATTATTGGTCTCATTAGCCCAGGGATAAACTGTTAAGGTCTCTGCACTCACTCGAGCTTCGTGCATGTAAACTGATTGGCTAGGTCCATGAGGGGACTGAGAAGTAAGCAACGTTTATTTACAAGGATGGCTGTGTCTTTTGAGGGGGAGGGAAATCTATTTTGGTGGCCCTCCCAAATAAATTCTAATTATGGGAAACACTGCTGGCAGTACACAATGTGTACACACTACTCTGAAATAATCACTTTATCAAGTTGGAGCTGTTGGACTTGCAGCCATTGCTTATAGCAGCGTTGATTTCCATCCTCATGAAGCTAAGTCAGATGTAAAAAAGAGTGGATGTTTTGTACAGTACGTTGGTCTGCAGTCAGCCATCTTGCTTTGCAAATGGAGCAACGTCATCACTTCCACATGATCTGACTGATGATGTAACACAGGCTAAGTGAAACAATCCTACTGTAAACTAGAGAGCCACATTTGACTGTTCCAGGAGAGCCATATGCTGAGATGCAGAGCTGCAGAACATTCATCAACCCCACAAGGTGAGGACATTTGGATCTCATCTTTTATCTTGATCCGTTTTGCTTCATCTCTCTCACTTTGATTTCTGGAGGCTATATTTCATTTTCTGTCAGAAATGCAGGTCTTGAAAGTCTTCCATAATCCAGTTATCAGTTTGAGGAAGATCAATTAATAATTATATTAAGTAGCTTGACGGGCCCATTGAGGATGCAGCAGCAGAGAGGAAAGGGAAGAGGAAGATGGTTAATTCCTCCCCAATCTCAGTTCAGTCTTACGTACTGCCTGGGTCCAGACCTTTGAATCCGAACTCTCCACCGAGTTGACCGATTCTGGTCTGGCATGATGACATGTAACAGCGGTTTCTTGGCTAAAAAAGTGAGCCATCCAATGTGCAATAAGACACTACTATCGAGGCTGTTCTAAAATCGATAAAAATTAAGTACTTTGTTTTTAGTTTGGTTCCACTGCCCTCTCCACTCCCCTCCACTCCTTGTCTCTCTGGCAAAACCAATATGCTGGCATGGCTACGCATCAGTGTCAACTTAAAATGACGTTAGATTCAGTCAGATATGTTGGTCTCTAGTGATTGGCTAAGGGGAAATCACCCCCCCCCCCCAACAGTTAGAGTGGAGGCAATGTGAGACTGTAAAAATGGAAATGGAGTGTAACGAGTTGACAATTCTGTCTGATATCAGGCAATACCATATAATAATCTATTAAAAGATGACAATTTTCTTTGATCTTCATTCAGCTGCAAAAGTGACATTTATAGAAGTACTATTTCTGACATCTGTGAGGAGCATTGCAAACACTACAAGAGAAGATTCAATAAAAAGAATACAAAAAACGTTTTAATTTTAGCTTCAATGATGATGAGCATGAGTTATGTGGGAAAGTGTTCTGTTATATTAAAGGTAGTATCAGAATAAGGATGTGTAGATTTCACAACACAAATACACTGAATATGGACGTTAACCGACAGTGTGGTAAATTGTGAAATGAGTCATATCGCTATTATGAATGTATCATGGTTAACTGCACATTGCCCACTTTCTATTGTACATAATAGTAGATTTAAAATCATGTTTATCAGCCAGTCATTTGGGATTCAGACCAAAACCAAACCCCAAAATCCCTATTTCCTTTCCTTATTATGTCGTGCAATAAGTAAGAAGAAACGGCAGTACAGAAATGGCAAAGATGTGTCTAAGGGGCTTTAGAAACTGTGTCACCGATACATCGTTTGTCGAAGTCTTGAGTTTATTTTTTAACCACAAAATAAAAAAAAAATTAAATGAAGGGATCCTAAACATGATGTATGTTTTTTATTTGTGTAACAATTAATATTGGCAAATATATCATCAGATTTTTATATCAACATCAGCCACAACAATCCAGTGTGGTTGGCTAAATTATATAACTGGTTAAAAGCTGTATTAACAAGATCCTTTATTTGGAGTGTCTCTAGTCCTATAACTAATTTCTTATAGCTTCAGATGTTCTCAGAAGATTACAAACTTCCCTCTCCCTCAAACAGAATAGAGAATTTTCAGAGGCCATAGCTTCTCAATTTATTCCCTATGATTTTTATATCTCATCTGTAATGCTTCAATTAAATTCACAGGTTTTCTCAAGATGGTCAGAAACACCCTCTAATTTACTATGCTAAATGGTGTGTTTAAGTGGTATTAATTGGTGGTAGATTTGCAACAAAATAAGGCGTGCAGGTGTGTCAAATACATTAGAATATGCTTAGGATGACTGAATCAAATCAGAAGGGTCTTGCAAATCGACATAAAAATGTCCAATAAACCCAAGAGAAATGCATTACCATTACAACGCAGTGAGAACTCCACTCCCTCTGCGCTTCCCTCCCCTGCCTGAGGAACTACCCTTGCACATATCGGATTGTACATAAAGGATTAAAAGGCTATCCCACGAACACCCTGAGCCTGAAGTGAGAGGACTACTCCAACCACAAGCGCCTCACATGTCATATGACTGGCTTTAATCAAAAAATGGGCTTGCAACGGTTATTAAAAAATGTAATTTGACACTAAACTCCCTCAATTAGACTTAACGTTACGTAACGACACATTTTCACCAATTTAGAGGATCTCATTTCAAAGCCTTTATCGTGGCATCTGATTACGTAACGGATGATTCATAGAAGAAGTTTTGTTTGCTGTGCATCCGTGTACCAGAGACCAAATACACCAACACTGTACCTGCAAAAACCCTGCAAGCGTCCACTGTTTAAATGCCCTCCTCAATGCCACCACACCTCTACTCACTGACAGGTGCACTTGAAAATACCACGTGCACATGCAAGTATTTTGCACAATGTACCTTTAACAGAGGGACCGTGACTCAACCCAGAAGGCTGTGTGTGTGTGTGTGTGTGTGTGTGTGTGTGTGTGTGTGTGTGTGTGTGTGTGTGTGTGTGTGTGTGTGTGTGTGTGCGCGCGCGCAAATACAGGGAGCCCAGCATCACTCCCCATCAACAACATACACGTCCCATCCAAGCTAAGACCAACTGCCAGCACCAACAAGACTATTAACGAGAGAGAAAAATTAAATCTCCACGCCACATTTCCATTCACAGAGCGTCCATATTTATACAAGTGCAATTTAAAAGCCTGTCCCTCTTGAGCATCGTGTTTTATTTAACGCACAATAACGCCAAGTCAGCGCACAAGCTGGTCACGCAAAGAGCAGCGTTGTGTAGCCCACGGTGGGTGGGTGGGTGGGTGTGTGTGTGTGTGTGTGTGTGTCCAGAGAAAATGGTACCCCAACACATTAACAGCAAGCTGTCTTTAGTTAAACAAAAAAACACCCAGGTCGCAGCTAATTAGCAGCAGTCGCAGTACCGTTACCGTTGCACCTGCTTAACAGGGTGCCTGCGGGGCGGATGGAGAGGGGCGAGTGGATGCCTGAGGTCCTGGCCACTGTTACAGGGTAAACATAGGGGCGCTATTCACAGCAACACAGACACATTTCTAGCTTGACAGCTTGGCGGAGTGGTAAATAAGATGTGGTCTTACCTGTACAGCCCACAAGAAGCAAGGCTAGAAAAATATCCCCTGACTGGACCATCGCAACTCCCGAGTAACATGAACGTTAAGCGGCGTAGCTGACGTTTAACCTCCGCTCGGTCCCTACGGTGTCTCCCTCGGGGTTTCCTACCTATTTTAGCAACTGTTCATCCCTAGTGTATATTTCTGAGCTGGTCGATGGTAACTGTCAGCAGCAGCAGCAGCAGTCGTTGATGACGAGCAGCGGCCAGAGATTAGCAGTGATGAGCGCCAGTGCACTGTTCAAAGTCTGACTGACAAGCATCGCCTTTTCACACACGCGAATTAATCCGCGCCCAAGCGGAATAAAGGACCTCCTGTTAAATAGTGCCCCGGTCTCAAAGGAAACAAGTGTCACGGGGAAACACCCGAAATAATCATAATAATGTACAAACAATAATACAATATTATACCTATCTGTTTCTAAATACACTAAAGCAGACAAACGATATGTTGAAAAAATGGGAGTTCAAATAATTTAAAGCTATGGCACCGCGATAAAAATGTATTTCTCTTGTGCATGTTGTCAACAGGGAAAATTTACTCTAGAGCCAAAACAAAATGTTTGTTTCCCCAAGAATATGCAGTGCCTGTAAACATACATATGCTATCTTTTTAAGGATTTATGAGCAGAGATGGAAGAAGTACTATTTCCCTTAAGTAGAAGTAGCAATGCCAGTCTAGATATATGTACATTTACAGGAGGCTATAAAGTAAAAGTAGACTACTCATTATGCAGAATGACCCATTTCAGAATGACATATATTTTATTTTATTTTTTATATATTATATCATTGCAGTGTAATGTAAATTTAATGTTGCATATAGTAAAGGAGCTTTCTTTTTATATAATACCTGGTAGTAATATATTTGTTGCTTATATTCAGTAATATTAATCTGATTCAGCAAAGTAAGGAAAAATACAGTAAAAAGTACTCTATTTTACTCTGAATTGTAGAGGAGTTGAAGTATAAAGTATTAGAAAATGTGAAGTAAAGTACCTCAAAATTGTACAGCAGCCAACTTGAATAAATTAACTTCCATTACTGTAATTAATGGCTTTATTTTGATGTAGGTGTATTAAGGCTTAATAGATCAGTTATATGCATTTTATTAAGGATCACTGAAGAATCTGAAACAATTAGTAAGTTAATTAGTTGACTGACAGACAAATAGTTGGCAACTATTTTAAATAATTGATAAATCGTTATTTTTGAAAGAAAAATGCCAAAAGAAATTTCAGTTCCTTGGATTTTGGACTGTTGCTCAGGAAAAAAATTTTAAGACAAGACCAAGGGCTTTAGGAAACAGGCTAATGACTGAATTGTATAGACCAAATAATTAATCATTAATGACAATAATTGTTAGTTATTATTGGATTAACAACATTTAGAATGGCATAATTATGAAATAGAAAAGATTAAAACTAACCAAAGGGTTGTTAATAGTTTATAATTCATCTTTAAAGCCTTAGTAAATTATTTATTAAACTACTGAGGCAACCCAACAGTTTATTATGTGCCAAAAGAAAGCAGTACAATTTTCGTTATTTATTTGCTCATATCTTTCTATCTTTTGATGGTTCAAAGGAATTTTCAAATACTTTATCACATTGCCAGGAATATAATTCTGGTAGAGAATTATATAATATTAAATCCATCTATAATGTTTAAATTTAAAAATGAATTATTCCCTTAAGACAGTCAAAATAGAGTGTGAAAAATACAAGAATCTGCCTTCAAAGCCTGACGTGTTATTTCTTTGTAACTGTAGAAAGAAACACCTCCAGAGAGGATTAAACCCCCCCCCCCTTTCCTAAAAACAATAGGGCAAGACAACACAAAAGATAAAAACCATTCAATATAGAAATAATTTTGCAGCCATGAACTGTCAGTTAGAATCTTTTTTCTTAAATATGTATTATTTCACAGTACCTTTACACATTTTCAGATTCAGCTGACAGATAACAGATCAACTGTAATTTATAACAGCATACTAATTTATCTCATGTAGCTATGTGTTGCTGTACAGGAGAAGAATGCTGTGTTTTTATTAAAATACTTTCAAAGAATCAAACACAACATTTGATATGAAGCATGCAGAACTTGCACAAATGCACAACAAAAACCACAGTCATCGCCTCTTCATACTTTTGGAAAGCACTGCTGTGAGTCAAATACTCCCCCTGACCCCCCTCACCCCCACCAATGACCAAGGAGAGCGTTATGCAACACACTTTTATATTGTCTGTAAAGTGAATGGTACCTGAGAGAACAGAGATGCAAGGGAAGAGAATGTTGCAGGATTGCACAGTGGGGAGGAACTGTAGCATTTTGTACAGAGAGAGACTGCTTTGTCTTTGATTTGTACTGTTGGCCAGTAGAGAGATGCAATGGGCCAAAATGTAATAAACCCAAATTAATCTGTGGGCTGGCTATTGTGGTCAAATCTTGCACATTTGCTGCAATTCCCTTCAAACATACCACCAGTGGCAATGTGTGGCCCCAAAAAATGTTCACAGACTCTCCTTTCCTCCCTTCCTCTTTTTATTTCCTTCCTCCCACCATCCAAAAACATGCGGCCTAGGTTGATTGGTGACTCTAAATTGTCCTTAGGTGTGAGCGTGAGTGGTTGTTTGTCTATGTGTGGCCCTGCGATGGACTGGCGACCTGTCCAGGGTGTACCCCGCCTTCTGTCAGCTGGGATTGGCTCCAGCCCCCTGTGATCCTGTATGCAGGATAAACGGTTGACGATGGATGTTTCCTCTTTACTCTTTAAATGTATGACACTATCCTGATTGGTCAGTCACTCACAAACCATTGTGCTTTTTTATTTCTCACTTAAACACCAATTTATTAAACTAGTTTTTACAAAGTAGCAAAAAACAACAATACACTGACACAATAAACCAACACAACATACAGACAACCAAACAAAACAAAAGGAGATGAAACAAACCCTTGGTGGACTGCCATCCTTACATCTGAAAAGCCTCATACACTTTGCACTTCAATATCACACCAGGCTAACATTCCACATCCTTTTTCCGGGCCAGTTCTATCAATCCTGACTTCATCCTTTGAGATTTAGTGGCTCTCGGGGATTCAAAGAATTGGTCCCAGATCCAGTAGAATATAAAGAGTTTATCCTTTAAGGCTCTGGAAAAAGCTTCAAAAGGGATGATACTTGTAACAGTATGTAGCCACTGATTTAGAGAGGGAGCTTCATCAGTGATACACATGACTAGGATGCATTTCTGAGCCGAGTCCAACAAAATATGCAAAAAGTCCCTGTTTCAAAAATCAGTAGGTAACTCATAATTTAGTTACAAGTCCTTGCACAAAGATGTAAAGGGTGCTTTAAAATGTTATTAAAATGCCTGATATGAGGGCGGTTCCACAAACAAGGAAAAAATGAACCAACAGCAGACTGACATTTAGTACTGATCTGATAGATCTGTATTGATTATGTGTCTGGCTTCAGGAGTAATATAAAGCCTGTGTAAAATCTTAAATTGCCCCTCCCAGACTGAATTAGATGTTAGGACACTGGAAGCCTGGCTGCACAAGGCACTCCAGGCCTTTGGTTCTTTAAAGTGCCTAGATCAGATTCCCACTTGGCTTTACCAGTTGTCTGCCTGGCTTCAAAATATCTTATAAAGCAGTTTGGTAATAAATTTAAGCTGCATATAGGTGAGCTGGGTGGGTTTTTCAGGACACTGTGGGGAGAAAGGAGTTAGGTTTGAGCTTCAGCACCACAGATAGGGGGAAAGTATGACTCAGCTGATGACTCATACATATAAATGCCCTCCAAAATATACTGTAGTGTTTTATTCAGTGTGAACTGAAGATGAAAAGCTGATGTAGCTTGTTTTTATTTTTGGGTTACCTTAGTTAGTGCAACTGCTCACAATCGAATTTCCAAGAAATTTTCAAGCAGTTCCTTTTAAAGGATAAACTTATATATCTTCTGCTCGAGTTTAAATGGATTAATAATAATTATTTTCAATTAGTTTACCATCTTCTGTTCAGCAGTTTAGTGCTGTGTCTTTAACTTTATGGTAGAGTCATATTTGTATTACTCTTATCTTCTCTGTGGCAGTATAGCTTGATCTGCCACATGACATTATCTTCTTCATAAAAAATGTATTTAGCAAAATAAAAAACTTGCACGAACATGAGCCATCAGCTCGATTTTTGTTCAACTGAATATGCAAATGTCCATCTGAGGTAAAGCACACATAACACGCTATTTCATCTACTCATGTCACCCAGAATCCCTTTTAAAACTTTGCCAAGATCTATTTGGCTTCATATATCATGTCATATCCAATCATATACAGTAGTGGTGGTAGTAGTAGTAGTAGTAGTGCACCGTACATGCTGATACAGTTCATCTCCATTTGTTTCATTCTCCTCAGCTTACAAGGAAGCACATGCGTGAGTAAACAGTCATTTTAAAAACATGTACAACCCTCTGAAACTTAAAACGTACGTTTCATTACACACCACACAGCCTGAAGTCATTTTATTTATCTCTTTGATTCTTTCTGTACAGTATATCCCTCCCTCTTTCTCCTGCCTCCTCTCATTCTCTTTCACCCATTAGAGCCATGACCACACATGCATACTCCCCTGACCTCACGCCTACTATCTATCTATCTATCTATCTATCTATCTATCTATCTATCTATCTATCTATCTATGATGTGTCTATATTGGCCATACTGTTAGCATATCCTGGAGAAGATCCATGTACAAACACATCCTCCACTGTAGGAGGTTTAAAAATAGCCTCTCTTACCTCCTCCACTGCTGTAACATACAGTACTGGTATGAATATTGGTTTCCGGGTCATGGGAGACAAGTAGAGGTCAGTTGTGCAGGGAGGGGTATGCACACCACGTGTTCAGTGGATATCAGTGTGACTAACAAGAAAACCAGGGAAGCTATTGTGACTGGTTAGCACTGTTTTCAGAAGACCCTCTCACTCTCATTGAATCTTGCAGTGTCGATCACATTTATTTATTTTTCACTGAACCTTTATTTAACCGGCAGAACACATAAGAACAACTTCTTATTTACAAGGACGGCCTGGCAAGAGGGGATTAGCCTCTTGAGGGGAGGGGGGAGGGGTTTCAAATTTAGACAGACAAAACCTTCAGGACAGACATGGCAATAAGATAAAGAGGGGAGAGGTTAAAAAAGACAAAGGTACAGTGGGGTGCAAACAATACAGTGTAGCAGACACAAGAGACTAAACAAAATTATGAGCGAGAACAGCAGCTTTTTATTTGAACACATAACCAATTATTGTTCAAATCAGGCAAAAGAAAATCAAAGAAAAGCTCATTGTGGTGTTATTGTGGATTAGCAGGCTGGTGGAAATGCAGCATCATGGTCGGCAATACAGTTGATTTGAATAAAGCTCTATTGTATCACAAACCTTCTCATTTTTTGTTGACCTTTTGCTGCATGCTATTTCTTTAAAAAAAAAATAAAGACAGAACATTGTTATTTCAGCAATAAACCTGAAAGTAGTTTACCACATTTCAAAAAGTGGAAAGTAGAGGCAAAAGTGTCAAAGCAACTCTAATTCAATGTCTAGATGAATGACTTAGCTTGGAGCATGGCTCCATCATTCAGTTATCACCTTTAGTACAGAAAGACTGAGCTTCCTATGATCTCAGGACTAAGGGGTTCGTATCAGTTAGCTTGAGTGGGAGATGGTTTTGTCAAACAGTGGATTCATTGTCCTGAGAGTCTGTCCTGCAAGGGACACAGGGCTCCTTTGTGGACTGCAGATATTAATTTGCGCGGGCAGAGATCTGGAGGAGTCTGACTAAGCTCACATACAACCACACACATCAGCGCACACAGAGACACACAGACTCAGCCATATGCATATTCATTATGTAACAACAAAAAGAGAGGATGCAGTGTCCAATCCCATTCAGCTTCCCCCATCAGAAAGACTTCATTCTTTTGAGATGATTTATACAATACATTCAAACCACAAGCTTGTCGTCACTGCTGTAGACATAAGGTGTCATCGCCAGATGTCATTGCAATGCTCCAACCAACTTTCATTCTCGCTCATCAAGTACAAAGAAGGCTTAGTTCTGCTGATAGTTCAGTGTCTGACTGCCAGACCAGTGACAACACTTCACCTCTGCCTCATCAACGTAACCCAGAACGCAAGATAAATATTGTGTGACCACATAGTGACAGCATCAACTAAGTCACACAAAGAATTCAATTCAATGTAGAAGTTTTATTTAAATTGCTTCCCCAAATTGACACTGTTAACACTTTTGTTTGTAAAACATTGAAAATGTACTTGAGTCCAACTGCAAAGTGCACCAAACACAATTTTATAACTGAACTATAACTGTTGGATGAAATGATGCAATACATAATCACCACAAACTGCAGCATCACAAATCAGGGTTGAATCAACATATCCCTCTGACATGGTCTAAATTTAACAACGTATGCTTAATAAATACGTTTTGAGTATCAAAATGAAGCACTATATAAATGCATCTCCATCTCCTGTGCATCTGCAATATGTCCTCAGAAAATACAAATGAATTTGTACTTTCAGCTTTAAATTAAATTAGAAGACGCCTGGCAGTAAGAAACCATAATCATGGAAGAGAAAGCACAAACCAACCAGAAACATGTAACTGTCAAGATATATTGGATACCTGCTGCCACCTAGGGATGTAAAAACATCACAACACTGAAATAGAGCCTCAGACAAGATGGCGACACATCCTTACACAGCACTTTACATGTAATGTGGTCTTTCTTACACGTGGGGGCAGCAGATCTCTACTCTTAATGGGATCCTCTCAACAGATTTTCTTCTTGCTTTTACAATTCATGCATGGACAGTGCACAAATGTAATTAAGAATTAATGAGAACTAATGTTGATCACTTTTCTACTGTAAAAGCGGTGTAATTTGGAAAATAGAAGATAATAGATTTTCATCATGTGCCCATAGTGTCTGGCCACAACCTGTCTGTCTGAGTCTGACCCAACGCTCCAGCTGGATGGGAGGTTTAGTGCACAGGCCAATGCAACAGCAGTGATATTTATTGAATTTGGGATGGTTGTTGTTGGTTTTTTTTCAGTGTATAATGTTTTTTTATGCAAATTTTCACCATGTTTTTTCCGCACTATTTTTCACACATCACTTTCCATTTCTCATTGTGCAGATTCATTTAACTAAATATAAACTGGCAGCAGTGGTACATGGCATGCTGTTTACATTTATATACCAAAATGTAAAAGTAGTTGTCCAACCCCAGTCCAAAGGCATTGCTTTCTGCTGTTTTGCAGCAGATTTTCAAACCTGTGTTTCTATTAAATTTGCCATTATACATAACTATTTATATTGTCTGCATTTGTGTTAAATGTAACCATTCTGTGTCAGTAAATGAAAACTCACTCTGTGTTCAGTACCATAGTAGTAATGCAATATGCTTTAAAAACAGCCTTCATTGTCATCACCATCAACAGACACGCACACATACTATGCCTCATTTACACACCGTACACAACAATACAGACAATATATTGTAATAGATCCTTAAAATATACCTAAATTACAATCTGATAATGACTTCAAATTTGTTCGACACAGATGTTACATCTGAACAGGTGGTAAAGTGTTGAATAGTGTTATAAATCCATCAAAATGCAACCAAAACAGCCTCCTCTCCAAATGCACTTGTCGTTATTTATAAAGGGTATTAACAATTAGAGTAACACACTCATTTTAAGACTTTCACTGCAGACTACTCAAACATTCTGTTAACCGAGCTTAGCATGCATCAGCTCCTGTAATGTGCAGTGACAGTTCGTATCAGATCCCCAGTCTTTCAAGAAGCCTGTCACTTTGGATTTCACTCAAGATGTATGACAAGCCTCTAACATACTCAAACCCCCATTTCAAACCCCGGGCTATGCAGAACACTCCTCTCAGTCATCAAACTGCCTTCAAGATGCTCTCTGCAATACTGAAACACCAAAGACAGTTCAAGTAAGAAGATGAGAGATGCATGAAATGTTTGATTGATCAAAAGGATTATCTTTTACATGTACAGTGTGCAATTGACAAAATTAATACACAAAGTATGGTATACACTGAATATGCCTCAACAGGTTAAAGGAAATATAGTAGAAGTATATTATGATTTGAACTCGAATAGGTCATTGCATTGCTTCTATGTGCACCCTGCATATAAGTGCTACACCTTAAAACCAATGTGTTTCTTTCACTGTATATGTTAGTACCTACTTTGGGACTATTGGTGTTATTAGGTGCCCAGTAGGAGCCCACAAATCAGAGCTAGGCTCAGTGTGGTTTGTTCATTCAGTCTCACTTTAACAGGTTTTTCAATGTGCAGTGTTTATGTGAATAATGTTATGGCCTAGACAATCCTCTCGAGGCTGTTATCCTGCAAGCCAACCTGGAAGTTAACTCTGCCACGGTTCGTTGACTGCAGCTCCCACTATAACTTCAGTGGGGTTTTGAATGTGCCTTTAGATTGATACTGAAACTACCGTGTGTTTAACACAGGCAGACACCAGTTGGAGTACAACTGAGGTTGCACTATGCTACTGAATCTTAACCTCATAAAAAAAATTGGAAAATATACAAATTTGGAGGTCTACACCAAGAAACCTATTTTAATGGAATTGAAAAGATTGTATTTTAAAAAATTCCATAGAATTTAATAGCTATTTAATCTTAATGTAAGGATTGTGTAATGTTCCGGGACATCCCTTGTTAGCAGGCTGCATTAATAGAATACGTTTCAAAATTCCCAAATGTCGTTTTTAGAGGTTTAATCTGCAAAACTGAACACTGACTTAATGGTCTAAAGAAATAATTTATATAAATAAAATAATAAATAATAATAATAGTGAGGTCTTGTGAAGACACTCTGAAAGGTTGAGGTTGACATATAGCAATCCCATCAACCAAAAGAAAATTTTGAAAAAAAAAACAATATCTATATGTATATATACCGTATATACTGAAAATAATTTAAATGAGATACCAAAAAATACAGAATGCGACCAAGGAGTTTTTTAGTCTTGGATGGCAAGAAAGTTAATTTATCAGCATATATGAAAATTGGTCCACTGACCTTAGTTAAGTGATAGTGTAGAAGACTCTTACATTGTATCAGCTCGAGCCTAGCAGAGAAGCAAAAGGAGTGAACCTGACGCACTCAGTCGAGCCAATCCTCCTCTGCTATTTTGAGATATAAATCATCCTCCTGTAGAGTTTTAATATTGTGCCGCAAGATAGGGTTTAATACGGTAAGTGGATGAGACTATACAAAACAGAGATCATGCACTTCATAGTAGGCAGTGGGGTGAAAAAGTTGTCAATACTCGTAGCTGCTAGTACATTAGGGAAATTAGGGTAAACATTCAAAACTATGTACCTGTGAGGAAATGAAAAGTTCTTTGAAAGCTGCTGAAAAAATTTTATTACGTTATTAGTACCTAAATCATTTAGTGTTTTAAAACCAAAAACATGTCAAGAAGAAAATATTCCATGAATTAAAGGAAAAGTTAGACATTTAGGGACATTTTGATTCAAAATCTTGCATGTTTGTATGCCAATTATGAAGCTACAGCCGGCTAGTTTAGCTCAGCACAAAGACTGGAAACAGCTAGTCTGGCTCTGTCCAAAGGTAACAAAATCCGCCTACCAGCACCTCTAAAGCTCACTAATTAACACATTATCCGACACATATTGTGGAGAATCACAAGCCTTGAATTGCATTTCCAATACGACAGGAGCATGGTCTGAGATCATGTTGTTCTTCTGTGTTTTTGAGTGTCTTTGAATCAAGAATTAGACTTTCTCTTGTTAAACTATCTTGCGACAAGATTAGAATCAATAACAGAGCATCAGTCAAGACCTGGCTTGATATTCTGTAATACATGTCTTTGTACCTTTTTCACAGTGCAAAATGCACTTGTGTCATGATTTTGCTCATTTTTGAGTGAAGAAACAGAAATGCAAAAGCTGTGTGCTAATTATTTACTGAATGACTGTATGTATCCACCTGGCCCATTAACTTTCAATTCAGGGAGTGCATTTTTCACGCCATTTCCACAATTAAAAACGTCAACATATACTTCTCAATTCATTCTGCTGTCATTTCTTAAAATTGATTTCCCTCATTAAGCTATTAAATTGCCTTTTTTAATAAAAAAGACCCCTGTAATAGCTAGTCAATACAGAGCCCTTTTACTAAGCTCATTTGATGATTCTGTGGGCTGAAATTAGTGAGTCCTCATCAATTCAATTCTTGCCTCTAATTTCTGTCTGAGCTCAGACAGCATTCATATGCAGGCTGCTTCTGCCTAATTCAATTCATCACAAGAGGAAAAGATAGAACTATCACATTTGGTGCTTTCTGCCAGATAGTTACATTTGAGTCATGGTCAATACACAACAGAACAAAGAGTGACAAGAAATATGTCAAGTGAAAAATAGCCCAGCTGATGGGCCTAAATTTAGCCATTGCATAGTTTTGTGCTGCCCATCACTCACACAACTGTCTCCTTTTTCATGAAAAAAAGGCCCTCCTGACTGCACAGGCAACCTTTTGCAAGGTTACATGAGCTGTCATGTTGAAGGCCACATCCAGAATAGCCAGAACAAAGAGCAGCAAATCATTTAAGTCCTGGTCTATAAACATATTATAGAATTTCGAGACATTCATCAATACAAAAATAAAATAAAAATCACATTGTATCAGATTATCATAAGATACCTACAGTAGCAGACCCCTGTTATAAACAGGAAGACTAAAACAATTGGCCTGACTTTTGCCCTTAGTAGCAGCTCTTTATATAGCCCTCTAGGTAAATGCATAATGTAGGTCATTGCTAGCCCCAGTTTACATTTTAGACTTCTGCATTGATGATTACATAGAGACCCAGAGCTAAGCACATGTTTGTCTCAAAGATAAATACCAGCTAAAGTTAAAAACAAAACAAAAGATATTTTGACAACATTTACCACTGTTTTGGAGACATTCCTCTAAGATCACATGTCAATCTGGAGAGATTCCCCTAGGCTGAATAATAAGAAAATTTAGAGAATACCTTAACCATTTTTGAGCTGAGACAAAAAGATTATAGCCATAGTCCAACTTGTATTGTTACAAATATTTCTATCTGTGAAGCAAACTTTTTAACTCCAGCTTTACAGGGGATATTTCAGGAACCTGGACATGTCTTCAAATACAGTTCCCATAATACTTTGGGGAATATAAACAGGAAGTATGATTTAGTGTGTTATCCAGAGACTGTATATAAAAAGGCATTACCCTGTGGGCAATGACTTAAGCCTTAATTTTTTTTATCCTATGTTTCTTTACATTGGCACCATTAAAAGTATACTGAATTAGCTACTAGCAGTCCCTGCTTGCACTGTACCCATGGGTGTACAGGGTTTTACTGTATTACTTCGATACCAAATAAACCTAAAAATGTGATTATTCTCAGGCAGTTTCTGCAATTATGAGGTGTGCCCTATTTCTTTGATTTCTAAGCGGGTATATGATATGTGTGTCATTTCTGTGTGGTCAGCTTTGACTTATGACTGTGAGAATGAGTACCTACGAGTTCTGACACAAATTGCAGCAATCGCGCTAAGGGTTTTAAACTACCTTAGTTGCCTACTTGGTCTGTGTGTCACAGCCACTGCTGCTGCTCCAACTGCAGGCCATGTTGACACTAAAGGGTCCATTCTTCTCTATTCGTAAATGAGCCAAAACAGTGGGCCAAACTACAATAACTAACTTCCTCTTTTTAGAGCACTATCATGCACCTATTCCTTTCATCTCAAACCCACCACCCCCAACCCTCCCACAAGTTAAAAACCAATGCTTTCACCTGTTGCACAAAATTTAAGTGAATTTCTGAAAAGCTGGCTAAATTACCTGTGAACCAGTGGGTGTTTCCAAAAACTACTGTGATGCAAGATAATTTGAGAGCATTACATAATAAATTGAGGACTAGTAAATCTAATACATCATGGCATTTTCTCAAGATTGCGTCTGTTTTATTTTAATGAATCAATGTATCTTCCTGATCCATGCATACTGTGTGTGGAGTAATTATCAGCTAACGAATAGCCTTGATACTATGATGAGACTTTTTTTTTTTTGTTAGAATAACCTGTAACATGAATCTCCAAGCTTGCAAGCTAATGACTGCATGGCTTTGTATATTACAGTTCTTTTACCTTTAGCTAAGATTAATTAGCATGAATGAACATCATGCAGCATCTTATTTTCAGCAAATGTTTAGCCAACAGCCGTAGGACTTGAAGTGCAATGAGTCATTTTTAGTATTTATTGTTTAGAATAAAATACCACAATAAGTAGAACATAGACACACACTTCAGCCCCTAATTGTCTCTGTTATGCTTGTGCATGAGTAGTTGTCAGCGCCCAGAGCCAGACAATATGACTGGCAGCGCTATGTAAGCACAGACTTCTTGTTCATAAAATTTATGATTAATACAGACTGTGTTGTAATCTGGAAAAGCATCCTGGCATGAAGGATGAGGATTATATATTTTCCATCTCAGAAACTAATTGAACAGGCCCATGATGGTGGTGTTATCACTCATGTCCCCAGCTGAGTTATGGCCAGGGTGAGATATGACTGACAGAAAAAAAGGGAGACTTAATGAACAGCATGTGACTGTTAATTCGGCAGGTGCTGGATTGTAGACCTGGGCATGTTTTAATACAGATATCTCATATCAGTCTGTATTCTACCATTCAGATGAAATGATAAAACATGCAGTCTGTTGCAAGCCCCTTTGTATTAATGAATGAGCCGGCAAAGTCATTCTTTTGCTATGATACATGAAATAAAACTCCAGTTCAGTTACAGTACATGTGCCGCACAAGGAAATGTATCAAGTACTATTCTGAAAAAACATACGTTATGTTATGTTATGTTGGAAAACAACATTTACAGTACATTACTCATATATATATATACAGTATATCCATTGTGTTTATTGAACCAAGTCTGCACTGTCAGGAACTGAACCCAGGTTAATTTAAAACAAAAATGTAAATCCAGTGCTGCACCAGTTAATAAAAAAATAAGTGTAAAAAAAAGCAATTAAATATATTTCTCAAAATGCAAACCATTCTTTTCAAAAGAAGCAATATCTACTTGTTACCCCTCAATGCCGTTATGGACATGAGTCCATGTCCATTATGCCTTTGTTATGGATATGAGTTTATTTTTCAATAAAAAGGAACTTTTTCCTGTTTGTTTTTTCAGTTGAATCATTTCTCAGGGTCTGAAGAGGTCATGGTATCTCATATTTCTCAAGTAAAAGGCAAAATATTGGAGAACAGTCAGAAGAAATAAACATTTTGTGTAACACAAATACGTATTCTTTTGTATTCTCTTCTTGTTACCCCTCAAATTTATCTTGGGACCCAACCCCCAGATTGGGAATCACAGAAATAACTTTCCTGGTCTGACTGAAGGAAGCAGTATAACGTATTCATAACTCTGCCTACCTGACACAGCTTATATGTAAATTAATTTGGAGTATCTTTGGGTTCACTGTATGGATGAAAGATACATTTGAGAGCTTGAAAGATTTTGCAGTGTGTCTGGGGAGGAATATAAATCATTTCAGACTAATAATGTGGGATTTGTGGCTAACAGTTTTGCACCATCTTGGATATTCTTTAAAGCTGACTGTACAACAACCCACTAAGGCCTAAATTTCTAACTTGCTACTGAGATGATTGATACTTACAGATAGTTACAGTGACTTATACACAGCATTATTTAAAGGCGAATTCTGAGGCAGACGTTAAGTAATTGGCATATCAATCATCCGTGAACCAACACAGATGAGTAGACGTTTCAGCAGAGAATAAAATGGGTATGTTGGCTTCATCATTATTTCTCACAGTGACCCGTTATCTCACACAGAGGAAATATAAAGTAGAATGCATCCCCAGCTGAACATTCATTGATGGCGTGTGAGCTATGGTGATGGGCTTTATTAAGTTCCTCTGAAGAGGGAAGAGGATATTTAATTCAATTCCAATTTCTCAGTTAGTGTAGATTAAAATAGGTTAGCTCATATTTTCTTTGTAAGAGGGATGATCCTTATAGTCTAATTGTTGGTTAAATAATATCAGAAACAAAGCTTTTGTTTTTAGACATCCTAGCTGTGTGCTTGAATGCTAGCCATCAACAGGTCAAATGTTTACCTTATCCAGTGATATAGCCCAACAACTATATGATAGCTTGGCACAAAAGTGGTGCATGGTAAACATTATACCTGCTAAAGTTCAGCATGTAAGCATTGTCACTGTGAGCAAGTTTGCATGCTGATGTTAGCATTTACCTTTAAGCACCCCTGTGCCTAAGTAGAGGATGGTGATGTCACATAATCTGTATGTCATGCTTATACAGAGTGGTATATTCAAATCAAAGACACACTTTATTGTCCATTAAATACTTTACCCTATAATTCAGCAGGACATTTTGGCTGTTTTGGAAGTTAGAAATTAAGTAAAGGGCAGTGCTTCAATGTCTATTAGTTATTCTTAGTTTGAGGCTTGCAATGAGCTTTACCAAAGCAGCATTGTGGATGAGAGTGTCTTTGCACCTCATCAGTATGAATCTTCTTAAGTGTTTGATCAAGCCAAGCCATGTGAAAAGTACTATTGAATTAAATATTAATGCAAAGCTCCATCATAACATTGCAAGTAGGGCCTAAGAAGACATGATTTTCAAAGCAATTAAGTCAATTCATGTCCGGCAGCGGCATCCACTACTTTATCTCACCTTTAAAGCCTGCCACTGGACATCCAGCTGAAAGACATCAAACCAAAGGTCAGGTCTGGGATGAGTAACGCAGTATCTGGAGGCCAGTCAAAGGATGAGAGATGGTACAGAACTGAGCAGAGCACAGCGAAGCTCACCATGATGGCCTACCCCTATGTTTACTCAAGTGTATTTTATATTTCTCAGGGACATGTTTCAGGAAATAAAACATTATTCATGAAAACAGAAATTAATTGACTTTAGAAGTGTGGTAATGTATTCATCTACACTCACACACATAAACATTATGTATGACTGTGTGCTCCTCTGTGAGAAAGCAAGAGAGAGACATTTTCTTTAGAGGTTTTCCCTAGTCCGCATGTTGAAGTGTCCATGGGCAAAAGATACTGAACCCCAAATTGCTCCCAAAGTTTGCGCCATTGGTGTCTGGGGGGTGAATGGGGGTGGCTGACCCAGGGCCCCTAACACTATGATTAAGTAGTCTATGTTTAAATTGTTTCCTTTTTGTCTGATTTAACTGTGTTTTTTGTTGATATATGATCAGGAATCTAAAGGGTATGTTATTTTGAAAATTTAACGGATTCTCTGCCGTTTCTGTGTCTGACTTCCTGCTTGGTTCATCTGCTCTGTGTTGCTTGACGCCTGGATGCTTCTGGGATGCACTGCAGTGCTTCTAGTGTGAATACAACCATTTACTAGAATGTCTGCGATTAGCAGCAGCGACGCAAACTGACTCAGTGGATTTTCGGAGTAAGCCTGGGGTCATGTAAACTTGGTATAAATGACTTGGTAGCAGGTAGGCCCCACGATGAAGCCTGCCCCCCACTGTGCTGAGAGTCTTTTTTAACATCCTTACTTTTTTGAATGTAAAACTTTGTTTAGCGAAAATTAGCTATACATATTAAGTTAGCCACCTGTGTATATACCGGATACTGTATGTTTCAGGGCACTAGTTTCAGTTGCCAGCTATTTGCCACCTAGTTAGGTGCACAAGCTACCTAAGTTAACTTACATCAGTGTTAGCTAATGTCAGCTGCATACAGCTCCTGGCATTAATACTACACGCTGTAGTACCGCTCCTTCAAGAGAGCTAGCCTTGAGATGTTACAGCAGAGAGTGGAGATCGAGTAATGCCTCTCCACTTCTCTGTATGGCAATAAGCACATGGCACGTTTCTTTGAGAGTGCTAATTTTGAGTTCAAATACACAGCTGCAGATCAAATATGAAGGATCAAATATGGAAGACAAGAGACAAAAAGCCTAATGCTTGCACAAAATGGGAATTGTGTTAGGTGGATGATAAAATGTGTAAAAGGAGACAGTTAAGTTGATTTTAGCTCTTAGTGTTTGTATGTAGGTGTTTTTAAGTGCCCATGGTCACATTCCACATTTTATAATGTGTCATGTGGTGTGGGGCACTGGTGCACGTCTTGTGGCTTTGTTGTGGCTCAAATAATTACATCCATAGAAATTTTGTTCTCACCTTGAACCAGAACATTTGCAGATTAATTCCAAACCCTATATGCTATCATCCACTAAGGTTAGAATAGTTACATTATGAAATGAATAAAGTCCTGTTTCGGTTATCTTTGCCTCCATCTTGACTGTATTGTAACTGAGTGAGATTCAACTCTCCTTTGTTTGGGACACTGGAACATTATGCATGATGTTAATCTGATAGAACTCACAAGTGTTGACATGACAAACATTATGAGGCCAACATTCCAGGACAGGGCATGTTGCTAATGAAGTATTTTGATAATTAGGGTCACTGTGTAAACACAAGCCATCAGTCTCTCCTGATTGAGATTTGAATAATTCAGTGTGCAAATTAGTTAATGAAACCAATTACATAGCCTCGTCATACTGTATCTCATTTCAAATGTGGCCTTTTTGAATTTATAATAATTTTCTGTCTGGTTCATGGCACTGTGTGAGTGATTATGTGAATGTGGCATTGAATGTGGGTTTTCATGAGAAAAGAAAAGAAAAAAAAAAGTACTGCAAAAGTCAAGAATCATACATATAAAATAGAAAAATTTACAATAAAAAATGTGAAATATATGTATGTTTTTAACAAATAGCATTTACTGTGGAAAATATTGATGAAGGAATGTGCAAATGTTCACAGTGTAAAGTATAAAGAATACATGCGGAGATAATAGTTTAAAAAAAGAAATGCGTTAATGTAACACATTGAGTCAAATGTGGAGACTTGACATAAATGTAGCGTGTAGCTTTTGTTAGTGTGGTTGATGAGTTGTATAGATGCACATCAGGATGAGCCCATTCACCTGTGGAAGCTACACACAGTATACAGTATGAAATGGCAACAGGAACAATGCTCTACTGTCAGTTCTCTTTCCTTGAACACTGCTACAACTAGAATACAGTCAAGGGGGACTGACTCACTACATTTTGCTGCTTTTACTTTGGGATGGTAATGGGCGGGGTTTATGTTTCCTTATGTGTCACCTGCCCCTTTGCAGTGTGCTACAGGCCTAATGACACACATGACTGCTTGCTCTGGACAGACAGGTGTAGTGACATAACTATTTTTTGTAATAGCAACCCTATTTGCAGTATTACCATATTGTTAGAAAAACAATTTCCTGAAATTTTAATTCTGAAAAATTGTACCCTAGTGACAAAAAAAAAATCTAACAAAGGTGTATCCTTGGTGGAGACAAAGATGAGTCCTGTGATTTGAAAACTATTCATGGTGCAACACTACTGAGTTGTGAAAATGATTGATTGGTAGGACACAAGAGCTGTGTTTTGAGCATCTGTGGAAAAGAACACAATTCAACGACTAGTAGTTTTCTTAGTGGCCTAGAGATCTAAAATGTAAACCATGTAACTGTGATGTCTGTGGTACCAATCTGACATGGGTTTTTTGTTGCCTTTCCTCTCTCTCTGTCTTCGCATGTGTTTGTTGCTCTTGAATGTCAGCCCAATTTAACTAATAACTTGTAACGCCAGTTTGATGTAAATTTGTAAATCAATTTTCAAAGTGTTGGTATTCAGTCTCAATTGCTCTTAATTCAGTCTTTGTTCAGGGTAGAATAGAGCATTCTGAAGATCAGTAGTGTAGTCTTATTTATCCTAAGTAGCTATTTTATTTTATCCAAGGTCACCCCAAACTACGTTCAACCACAGCAGCCCCTGAAAACTTCTATTACACATAAAATTATCAGTTACAGGGAATGAAATGGGTTCAATAGCTTTACATGCCAGAATCCCCCACATTTACCCTTTTGGAATCATAAATCTGCTCTACGGAGTACTAAGTAGCTTTGGTAAATTTGAATTTGCAAGAGTTAGAAAAACATTTAATTACACTTAAAGGTGGGGTATGCAGTTCTGGAGAAATCCAATACCATGATACAGAGCAAACAACGAAACAGCAAGTAACGTAACTATTATTTAACTAGGTTGCAGGTTAGCAAACTGTCATTACAGTTTCTACAAAGCTAACATGCAAAGAGGAGGACACAGTCCTAGAGCCAGCACACCAGCTCCAGACAGCGATACTCACAACTCTCCTGCTACTATAACTAACATCACAAAAACAGCATGTCTTGCCGAACTAGAAAGTAAGCTGAATGTCATTTAGTCATCTAACTTTACCTGACACAAAAAACATGACTGGAATAGCCAGAATAGAGTTGTGTGGCTCAGTTAGAGCGACTTTAGCCGCTTTTCGACCAAAAGACTTTTAAGTCCCCAGATCTCTTTTCAAGGAACTAAAAGGTTCCTTCAGCCCACTGTTGTGTGTGTTTCCACCATAGTCTAAAGACCTACAAATTAACCAGCTGATGTAGGCTGTAGACCTATGCGCCGTACAAAGCAATGCACAGGCATAATTATTTGTAATCACTATCCATGCAAAATTTATAAATGAACATCAGATTTGACTGGAATATAATGAAAAACTATAGGCTATGCTTCACCATTAAAGCAGCTTTTTTGTGTGGGAGTATAATGGAGAGACACACGATAAAGTTTGTTACACATTTAATAACAAACTGGATAAAACCATGAAGTTCTTAAAATAACTCCAGCACAGAGAAAGCAACACAAAAATAAAATCGTGACAGTTTGGAAGGCTATTACAACATTACAGCCAACAAGTGTTGCAGACCAGCTGCAGCACTCGTCTGTGTCCACCTGCGTCGGAGGAACAGGATTTTTTAACGAGTTTTATTACTGGCTGTAATCAGCTGCTCTGCTTGTTTTGGAGAAGATGAGACTTCGGAGACTGAACTTGAAACAACAACTTTTGACCCAGTATTTAGTGTAACTTCATCAGCTGTTTGCCGTAAACACACCGCTGGTGTAAAAGCCCTAAAAAGGGGAGTAGTTGAATGAAAGATGCACAGACACAAACTTTCCTCAGATCATGTGTGTAATCACTGTTTTCAAGAAATCATTGCAGTACAGTTTACATATACAAAATAATATTACAAGCATATAATATAATACTTTACACCGCTAATAATACTCAGTACATTTCAGAAACGTATACAGAACAAAACTACGACGACAATGTCTCTGCATGGCAACAAAGTGCCGCTCTTTCATCCACAATGTCGCGGTTAGCATTGCAAAAGGCTAATTTGGCTAGCTTACTTAATGTCCTGACTTCACAATGTTCGACTAACTGTGCTAAAAACACTCCTAGACAGATATACACATTCACATAACACTCTGTTAAACATTTAACACTTATTATATGAGACTCATACCTGAAAAGGGGAGTAGTTGAATGAAAGATGCACGGACACAAACTTTCCTCAGATCATGTGTGTAATGACTGAAGGGAGGAAGTGAGGTGCTCCGTAACATAGCTCAACAGTTTTACTTTCACCCTGCTGGAGCCCTCTAGTAACTACAACACTCTTGTTCACACTTACTGCTGCTGTTGTTAGAATGACATTTTGCACATGAAAAATAAGAAATAAAAATAAAATACTGTACTGTAACTGCTGCAACTTACAATAACAACTTTAACCATAACATATGATATACCATTAAAATATGAGAATGGCAAAATGACTAAATATGAACCCATTAACTGTTACTCTATTTTGCTTACTCAAATGCTTGCTATGACTTACTGGTAAAACACATTATTTCCATCTGTCACACTGGCTGCTATTTCCGAGCAATAGGCCTACATTTAATGCCGACATACAATCTCAGGCGGACACTGGCGAGACTTGTGTGGATAACAAACTGGATAAAACCATTAAGTTCTTAAAATAACTCCAGCACAGAGAAAGCAACACAAAAATAAAATCGCGACAGTTTGGAAGGTTATTAAAACATTTCCAACCAACAAGAACTGATCAGCTGCAGGACTCACATCTGTGTCCACCTGAGCATCCAGAGGAATGTGATGTTTAACGAGCTTTATTACCTGCTGTAATCAACTGTTCCGTGTGTTTTGGTGGAGGAGACTGACTTCAGCTCTGTGTAAAAACCTCCTGACTGATGAAAACTTAAAACAACAACTTTGGCCCCAGTATTTACCTGTTCGCTGTAAACACACCGCTGCACGCTGACTGCTATTTCCAAGCAATAGCCTACATTTAATGCCGACGTTTGATCTCAGGCGGACATGGGTGAGACATGTGTGCTATTTGACTGTTGATTGTGATTTACTGGTTTGCAAACAACAGTGGACAAGATAGGAGCAGTTGTAGAAAATCACCCAACATTCTCCAGTTAAAAACAGTAGCCTCTACTCACCCATTCAGAATTTCACTGCAAAGCAAGCCCCGCCCTCCCAAAGTACCAGTACTTTCGGAAAGTGCTAAACCCTGAGCAGGAACTTTTTGGGGCTAAAATAAAGACCCTAGAACTACATTTAGACCCTGGTCCTCCAAAGGTTCCTAGTTCCGGGGTATAGTTCCTTTGGTCGAAACGCAGCTTTTGTTTGTTTCCCCGTTTATAGAGCCAGGGCTGTGTACAAAGGATTTTTACTGAATTTGACAACAAAGATGTGTATTTGATTAGAATGGGATACCCTACATTTAACATATTTAAACCCTCATGAACCTTTTAAACCAACATACCAAAAGAGAGAGAAATAAAAATATAAAACAAAATATGAGACCCAATTAAGCTTGGCTAAAACACTGCTGTTCACACCTGATGAAATCCTGTCTCATTTCATAAAGACCCTCATACCGCAGTTCCCATTCATTTATTAAATAAGGGAACTTTTTAAACACAGGGGAGGAAAAGTAATCTGTAATGCCTAGACTGTTGCTTGATGAGCTGTGTCCGCCACACAGAGGAACTGATTTAAAAAGTGAATAACAGCCATATAGGATTGGATGAGTTATTGAAACTGGATTATATATTGTTATTTATTGAGTTAGTTTAAACAAGGACAATACAGATAAAAATAGTTACGCAGAAAATGTAATGGTTGGTACGTATATAGGGCATCTGGCTGAAGCTAATTTGGTTTGAAAAAGCACTATCCTGTGTATTTTATATGCACTGACAGATATATATCAAATCTCTCTGTGCTGTCTGTTTAGAAGAGCATAAGAATTAGTAACAGTCTATTCAGAAAGTTCAACAAAATAAACATTTTAAAAACATGTGATCTAAAATAAAAGAGTTTTACGTACCATATAGTTTTTTAATTTCAACAAAATATCTTACTCATATCTTACTAATAAGTACAAAGGAGCCTTTTATTCTTGCTCCCTTAAAGGCCTGCTCAGCATAACACAAGGAAAACACAAGACATTGTTGTGTAGTATTATCATAACAATGAAAATTTACATACAAATTAGGACACTATAAAGCCCACTTAACAGTTTACAGGCCACTAACTATCTAATTAAACCATCAAATTAAAGCTGAAATAATAACTCATCCTCCTGCTTAAGGCCTATTCAGCAAAATGTAGAAAAACAAAAACAAAACATAAGAAGACAACATGGTTTCAGCTAAACTGTCATTCATTAATCGTTTTTACTTAAAAGACGATGCAGAGATTGGTATTCATATCATATGTCAGACATGTTATCTTTAGTTTAGGGTTCCTGAGTGCAAATGCTTCATCACCTTTGTCTTTAATCTAGACAGGGAGACTTCCAGCGGGCTTTCTGGATCTGAGAGTTCAGTTAAAGCTGTAATGTAATCTGGGGTAAAACGATCAATGCTTCAATGGCAGTGAAAGGGGGGGATGATGGTGCAGTGGATAAGTCACATGCCTTTGGTGTGACAGACCCAGGTTCAGCTCCCCACTGTGACACATCCACCAATGTGTCCCTGAGCAAGAGACTTAACCTGTAGTTGCTCCAGAGGGATGCGGTCACTGACATAAATAGTAATTGTAAGTCGCTTTGGATAAATGCGTCAGCTCAATGAATAATTGTAATGCAATGAATGAAATCTATACAAAATCAACGACAAGCCAGTGGAGCAGAACAAATGACAATGTATCTCTTGTTAATGATAGCTCAAAGCCTATTGTTTCTTTATGTACTGTATATACAGGAAATAAAAGCTGTGATATGTTCTCTCAGTTGAAAAAGGGAGGTTTTTAGGAATATTTTTAATAGAATAACTGTTTTGAATTGACTTACCAGGAGGATTGACTCTGAGTAGAGTTTCTGTTGTCTAATGAACCGTTTCTATAAAACAGGTTGAAAGATATTAACCTTTCCCTGTTTTTCAAAACATTTGCAGTTTTAAATAAAAATTAAGAAGTGATTGGATGTTCCTAAGACATATTATTGTCTCTTTGATTTCAGTAATTGAAAAATGAAATTATTTTGATGTGTGAAAGCATAGTCTGAGAGACTAATTTGCGTATCCAATAGGATTACAGATGATTGCTACATGCTCTGTCAAGGTTAAAGCATTTTATTGGATTTTCCGAGGTTTGATTCCGGCTCGGTTGGTCTTTGGTGTGTATTTTGTAGTGTAATCACTGGCACTGAACAGCACAGACCTTGGAAAAATATTGGCTCAGTTTCTTTTAATAAAACACACATGTATACTTAACTTGAGTTTGCTTTGTTGTTGAAATATAAGTGCCTGACAAGATGAACTAATGCTCACACAAGCAGATCAAAAGTCAAAATCCTGATCTTAAATCTCAGGTCAGGTTTAGTTCCTGAATAGCACCTCTGGGACTTTGGGATTTACCTCTGTGTAACACAACTGCTGACATGCACTTGAACTATGGACTGTGGGACTTGAATGAAGTGCTGTCTGTTAAACCAGTTGTCCCCAAATCAATTTGGCATATGTGTCAAATCATTCATCTGGATTTTGGAAGATACATGCTTTGTTTATGGGATTTTCTGCCTAATTAATATGCAAATGTGTCCTAATCCATGTGTGATTTGATGCTATTTGGAGGAAGTGCAGTAATGTCCTCAAACTGACTGAATCAGGCAAAATGCTTTATCTGTTGAGATGTCTTAGTTTTGCTGCAGGCCTTGATGGCTTAACATGGTTGTATGTGGCTGTTGTTGCCTTTTCTATGTATGTGTATTATTATAGCATTATTACTAGTATCATTGATTTCACTGTGACTCTAATACGGAAAATTATAGGCATGGTATTCTTCATTAGCAGCAGGTAGCCAGCAGCAGTTTGGCTCCCAGCAGAAATAGTCATGGACAGTTTGATGCTAATGATCCTGGCCCTGCATATGCTGTTAAGTCCACTGTATGTATTTTGAGCCAAGTGCTCCAGCTGTGCTAATAATTCCGGTAAAGCATAGCTAGCAATATGTTACCGTATTTTTAATTTATTCACATGCTTTTGTACTAGTTTGAAGAAAGTTACCTGTGTTGGTAACTGATGTATAATCCCTGTTGAGGTGGTTCTTCATTATGATTATAAGTGTGTTTCTGCTACCCGTAATCATGATTAAATTATTCTATATTAATGGTGTGTTATCCCAGGGGTAAATAGTCAATTTAATCCATCCTACAGTGGAATGCCTTTAAACAGACCTCTGTATTTATGAGCTGTCTGATGGCCCTAGGCTATTTTGGGCCTACTTGTACCACAGGGGGTATCTGCAGTTGCCAGAGGGTCTATGGAAAGATAGTAGCTCAATTAACTTGGAAAATAAAATATATAAAATATATCCACATTGAGTCAGCTATAACACCTAAACACTACAGTTGCAATGGAGATTGTTTGGAAACTGTGGGCTACAAGTTATGAATGAACAGTTGAAAAGTAAGGGACAACTGTTGAAATAGTTAGCTAAAAGTAATGGATAAAGTGTTGAAATGTCCAGCTTCTGCTAAGTGATAGTATAATGCAAACTTGAAAATTGATTTAAACTGTGACAGTTCAATTGTGTATAAAAAAATACGGTAACAGTCTATAATTTATATAATTAGCATTTAATTTAAATGATCAGATTTGGAACATGGCTGGTGTTGCTGTAGGTGCATTTGAGTTAATCTGACTATAAATAGTCTACAGGGTACAAAAGACAGAAAAGGTGCCCTAAGGTATATATATGTTGGATTAGATAGACCACTTGAAGCAGATAAAAAGGCAGAAGTGGGTCAATACCATCCTTTCAATCTCCGAAAAGGGTTGAAGTGGCCAAAAAATGTAGTGTGAGTCTGAATCTGTCAGAGTTCAGACTAAATGGAAGGACTTAAACAATATTTCTCTTCCACACATATTGAGACAAGAAAGGCACTCTCAGGCCCTTCCAGCCAACTTGACATACACTATGCCCTGACAAATTTATTACCATTAAGCCTCTGTGAGGTACAATGTGACTCATGATTTATTACGGTCACCTGCTGTATGCCTGTGGATTTGGCTGATAAAATGTGTAGCATGTGTCTGACAATTATTTACATGTTTTCTGGGAAAAGACAAAGAATGATGGAGATCATTACTGCACATCATTTAGATCCAGTTATTGAGATTTGAAAATCTCTGAATCCCGTTGCTTCAAATGAAGTATGTACTTGTACAGGTCGGTTTGGTTTCTTTAGCAAACAAATAATTTGTATTCACTACAATCAATGGCAAATCATCAACTCAGTCATAAAATTATCAAAAAATAGGTTGAGAAAATATTCCAAAGCATCAAGATACAATTCTCTTTGACACTTACCTTCAGCAAATATAGGATTTCCTTTCTCAAAAACATATGCAAATGTGATTTACAAGCTGTTCCATGTATGTAAGTGTGACAAAAAAAAGGAGGCAGGAAACCAATTCAGTGCACATGTTTCATCCCTCGAAGGCATAAAGAATTGATGACCTGTGGTGATATATTTGGAACATAATTTCCTGTAATAATTTGCTATGGGGGGAAAGATTCGGACATTTGCAGTAATACTATTCTACTTTATAAATGCTGTTGTGCTTGTCTTAAAAAAGTGAATGTAAATTTGGCCAGATATATGGACAGAGCAGAGGCTCGCCAATATATTTCCACATACATGATTACAGTCCATTATTCTACTGTTAGTTATATATCATACACATGTGGATCTATGCACATAGTATTGTGGAAAATTGCATTTTATGTAACCCTCACTTTTGTGGTCTAAGAATGAGAAAATTTACATTTCATTTCAGTAATCCTTATTCTTTCTCAGCCATTGGGGGTCACTTACAAGGGTCTGATTCAATTATTCTTCCGTTCACAACAGGAGGAAAACATTTTCATGGTGAATGGTTTGCTTAAATAGATTACCATCTCAAATAATTCAATTTCCGTTAATTTGATTGATTTCATACCAAGGGGGAAAAGAAATCTTAATTTAAAACCATTGCATTTCTAATCAAACATTAACTGAGAAAGAGGCCTGGGCGAGAATCCTTTATTACCAGTTTCCCCACTAATTTAAATAGAAAATGCTGACGGCTGCCCTGTTAAATGGCACCACCAGTATTCATGTGCTACTAGCTCGTATGCAAGATCTCCAAAATACACTGTTTGCAAGCTGCATGGCCAGCCCTCACATAATACACAGATTGAGCCCAGAGGATCTATGACTGGGCATTCCTACCATCAAGATGAAGCAGTTCAGTCATCTGATCCATTCCCATTCATTATTCATCCCACTTGGGGAGACAGAGACGCTGGGCTTCTCTTCTCAGAGAGACCCAGGGACCCCATCTATTCTCATGAGCAAAGGAAATGCCATGCAGTATAGTGGAGTGAATCACCAGAGAGTGAAAACAAGAGTTGAGAGTGTGGGGCACATGAACTGAGATGAACCATCAGGTGTACTTGAAATCAGATGTTTACAAATCCTCCTACATCCCCGCAAAAAATTACATATGTGAAAAACAGAAAGACAAAATGTGAAAATATAACTTATTGAGCACATCTCCACAAGGCACACCGTGCAGACTGATGTCCACTGATGCTATGCTGTTGGAAAATCAAGCAGTCTGACTGGTGCAGTGAGGAGAAAACACCTTGTGGAGACATTGTGTGAGTGGCAGGCAGAACTGGCAAGCTGCCACAGATAATAACATCTGAAATAAATTTGATGTGTGGAATTCAATCTGTAGTGATAGGGACGGCTGCAGCATTAGAGTGAAGCTCTAAATGCTATCTACTCATCCATGGAATGAGGACTGACACGCAGTCTCAGAGAATAGATTGTGCAATTAGCAGCCTTTGTGCTGTTTTGACACAATGAAAAAGGGAAATGAGATTCAACGTTGTCATGCACAGTTCTCTGTAGCTCTGTGATTCCTATAAGATATTCCAAATGTACTGCTTCAGGTGCGAATAAGTCAGGGTGGAGGGTGGGGGGGATTAAAACATTGGGAAATATAATAAAGCACACACAGAGAGAGGAAGAAATAGTTCAATTGGTCACACATATTAATAATCTGTAGTTTTTCATTTCCACTCATGAACTGTGATTTAAAAAAAAATTTAAATTCTGATTTTGAGGAGCATGCCGGCTCTTCAGTGCTAAGTTCTCAGCTACAATTAGCTCTAAAATGTAATACACCTTTCAAAGAAAAGGGGGCGCTCTTTGAATAGGCATTGAGCAAAGTGGCTTGAGAAGTGGAGTTTAAACCACACTTTACTGATTACTCTTTTAATTAAGCAGGTTTGTTTATGGTCGATCACCAGCATTGCTGTCATAGTTCAAGCTGTTCCTTTTTCTTTTGGACAAAAACACACATTTTTGTTATTCTTCAAAACAACAAAGCCCCAGTGAATATATTTAAACACATCATGTGACAGTTTGACTTAATTATGTTGAAAACAAAGTAGCAGGAATGCGTTGTTTTTTTAAACCGTTAAATAGACGGATCATGTGTCTTTTAAATGTCCTAAAACAGATGAGAATACACACTCCGTTAACCAAACAGCATCTTAAACCGCTATTGGCCTGACTACTGTATAACAAACTAGCTAAATGCTGTTTTACCTCAGTATTATCTGTGCTTCACTGCAGACAATTGAGTAGCCTATAGGTTGGTCTCACCCACATGAACTAACAGGCTATAACCATAAAAGAAAATGACTATAATATTCCTATAAAGTGTCTGTGGTTCTCGGTGGTGACTTTACGGTTATTTCACCGCGCTCTAATGTTCCCATGGTAGCCCATCACTGTAATATTCCTTTAATATTCCTATTGGGAATTACAGTGTGTTCAGTAGCAATGTACATGGACAGGATTACAGTTTTGACTTGTTTAAAAAAAATCTCCTTATGTTTCCACTGTAATTGTAATATTACCATATTTAGCCTATTTTATAAGCCTAGATGTCATTGCAACATAATGCAGCCCAATATGATACAGGCTCCCTGCTAGAGCCCTCCCTCCGCCTCTCATGTGTCTAGATTTTCATCCCATGGCCGTCTCTAGGTGATTTAGCGCCGCCAGTCTCAAGCAGGTGTCCAACATGGCGATCACGGGGAGCGGATCTCTCGCTATTTCTCTCTCTGTTTTTGTGATTTCAGCAGCGTTTCTTCCGAAAGGTAAGTTTTTGGTGTCTTGTGTGTGTGTGTGTGAGTTTGTGTGTGTGTGTGTCTACCAGTGATGCAGAATTACCCCTTCAGCTAAAAGCCAGAGGAGTACCGGGGAGAAGTTGTGGTGCGTTTGCGCGCTAGATGCGCACAAGCTTCCCCTTAAATCTCAGCATCACTTTCCATTGCTCTGATTCCGCTGTGGACTCCCAACATATCCACGCGGTTTCTCGAGACTATTAGCCTACTCATCTCTTAATTTCAGCGCTGATTGAAAGGGTGTTGTCCTGAGTTGTACTGGGTTCAGAGGACTGCTATAAAAAAGTAATGTTAGTGCTGCGCATATGCGGAGATAAAGTACCAGTGATAATTGAGAGAAACAGTCTTACAGTATTTACACCTATCAGGCAAGTTGAAGGCAAAGCGCACTGAAATGTGGTTCTTTATTATCAATTGAGACCGATTCTCTGGACATAAGAGATCACGACTCAAACGCACTTGTATATCCTTTAGTCTTAAACATTCACAGTTCCAACTCATCCCACTGTCTTCATATCTCTCAGGTCTGCGCTTCACGTGCGCTTTGGAGAAAAACACGCATTGCAGCTCTAGTCTCGCACAGTGTCCTCTGGTCGCACAACTGCAGCCTCTGAAGCGAGAGTGTGTGCTCCAGTCCGCAGTCTTCACTTCTCCTGTCAGTGAGGCTGGAGATGTAAATCTGCCATGTCGCTGTTTGGCTTTACAGCGTGCAACTGCACGAAGCAGGGGCGCCTAAATGTGCACGGCCATTGCAGTCACCAGTCCGATAATTTCCCCCGTTATTCCACCGTGGTTGCATCAGAGTTGCATGCGTCAGTGTTTTTTTTTTCCTGGAAAACGTATCCGCTGACAATACTGAGGTATGTAAAGCAGTAAAAATGTCAGTTTGCAGGCGCTTTAAATCCCTCCCAGCGGTAGGATGGACATGTTGTGTTGTCAATCTCCGGGTTGTTAAAATGGCAAGCAACAGTTGTGATGACAGGTTTGCACTTGAAGCACTTGAAGACAACTTAAGGGACTTCTTAGTGGTTTAATTTCTGTTTCAGATATTGCCATCAGTGGCTACACACGGCACAGCAGTGGTAGGCTATCTGCATCACCCTTCAACAGGTCTGCAGAAACTCATCAAAGCCTATGTGTGTGTGTGTGTATGTGTGTTTGGTGAGAATGACATCCAGCTCACCAATTACAAGGCTTTTATTTCACAGTTGTTGAATTTATTATGGTCTGCATTGAATAGCAGTTGAATGACATTTACAGCATTGTCTAGAGCCTCCTTGTCCCATTAAGTTAATTAACCTCTAAGAAGGATGCACAATAACCTCAATCTCAATACACATAGGCTTGTAGCATCAGGAAACTGATGCGGCCTCTTGGTTCAGGAAAATCCCCCAGCCAGAGATGGTCTGATCTGACCTCAGGTTTTTCATTTGTTTGATTGCCTTTGTGCCAGCTGCTGGAAGCAAAAAAGGGCCCGAGCTCTGGCTTCCCGAAGTGCTGACAGTCTGCTTTTAGACAGCTTCCAAAATTTTCTTTGTTGATAATCTAGAATCAGTGGATTTGAGCTTTGTCTCTATATCTGGTGAGAGGAGAACAATCCCATTGCCCGGATGCTGTTTGACACAATAGGTGTTCAGTTTATTATACAGGGAAGAGGGCTAATTAAAGAAAGACAGAGGGAGAGAGAGACAGCTGATCCTACACCACAAGAGAAACTTGTCCTTACAGTATACAGAGGGATTGATCTGCCTTGGCTGAGCATCCTGTTATGAAATGCTGAGACTTTGCATTTTAACACAGAATCTGTTCAGTATTTCCCTCTCTGCATCTCCTGGGGCTCAGCCTGTTGTAGCATATCAGATGGTCAAATTTCAGAAGGTTGCATTATCTCACTTATTGCCAGTTTAAAGTCATTCGTCAGGGCTGAGTGATGGTGAAGTGGATCAATACGAGCTGTCATGAAGCCTCAAGGCGCCGTTGAAGGACGGGATCTCAGGGAAACAAAAGGAAACATACAGTTGTTACTGCGCTCTTGGTTGCCAGTTGGCACGTGACATGATGAGTAATTGTAGATGTCCGTCTCTTGCTGCTTATGGTGGGGTTTGGCTTTGAAACAGATAGTGCTGAAATCTGCTAGCCATGTGCTGCTCTGCCCTCAATTTGTGTTTGCTTACAGTTTGTGTGTTCCTCCAGAACACACACACTTTTTCCTCAGTTATCATACAAATGTTAGTCTTCCTGTTTTTCACCGGTCCTGCAGGAAGTGCATTCATACCTGTAAATGAATAATGAATAATTCTGTTGAGTACTAAAGATAATGTAATTAGAAGAGAACTAGGACCAGTGGTAATCAAAATATTCAGATCCTCAACATAAGTATAAATAGCAATGCAACAATATAAAAATATTTCATTACAATTAAAAGTCCTGTATTCAAACTGCTACTTGATAAAAATATGTTACTATGAAATAAACAAAAGTTAAACTACTCATTATTCAGAATAGAGTGTTATATTATTATACATTGTATTATTTTACTGCATTATTTTTACTGATCCATTAACAGTATGTGTTATTTAATGTTATAGTTTGTCAAAGTGGGGCTAAATGTAATGTCTTCATGTAGTGTTAAAATCTATTAAAATGCAACATTTAATTAGAAGCAAATTTTTGGTTTTGTGTGTACTTTATTCTGCAAAGTAACAAGTAAGTGTAGCCATCAAATAAATGCAGTGGAGTAAAAAGAAAGAAAAAAAAGTTTGCCTCTCATATGTAGTGAAGTAGAATTACAAAGTAACACAAATATTAAGTGCAAGTACGTCAAACTTGTAAGTGTACTTAGTTACAGTACATTCCACCTCTGACTAGGACAACAAATAATACTTATTTTTCAATATAAATATTTGTGATAAATTGATAGATCTGATTAGTACCCTTAATAGTTGACTATCATATGAAATAAAGTAAATCAGCAAATCATTGCAGCTGAGAAGCTGAAACCAGAGAATATTTGGCATTTTTGCTCTAAAAACGTCTCAAATAATTAATTGATTATCAGAACTGACTCACTGGTTAATTCAGTAATCGTTTCAGCTCTAGTCAGAACCACACGCAGTACATCAGCGCTATCTTTTTCTATGAAGTGGTCTTCTCTCTGCTATCTGTATAAAATAGCACTTACAGTACTGTGCCATGTTTCAGGATAAATTTAATACCGCACTTAATGGCCCATTGATATGTGCCCGCTTGTGAAGTATTTCATCTCCTGTACATTGAGATCACCACAGTACATCATTTGTAAGAATAATAAACTCTTCTATTTAAAGAAATTGAATTTATTGCTCATTAAATTTACATTAAACTCTGCTTAATAAGCCTCACTCTAATTGCTAGATAATGCATGGCACTACTTTATGCAGTGGCAGCTAATCATACTGTTGAAAAGGGAGGGGCAGGCATGAGAATTGGCAGCTGATGCATGTAGGGAATTTAGCCACTGGTATTAGATGTAACAAAGTAAAGTGATGGAGGCTATGCTGTTATCATTTCACTGAGGACATCACACCTCCAGGCCGTGTTTTTCTACTGTATCTCCTGCTGTGTATTTGTTCTTGCCTGTAAATCGAATCTATTTAAACCATTACTACCTTGTCTGAGCGTGGCAGAGTATGAATGTGCGTCCACAATCAAACTTTACACCCTTTTTGAGATCTCTTATAAAATGGATTTGAGAGCAGAGGGTACTTGCAGCTCTAAGTGAATAGGCATACTTCACTTTGCTATGTGCACTTCCAAGTCAGAGGTTGTAGCCAGTCAGCCAGTTTGCACAGAAAGAAGTTTGCTATGGAGGTCAATGTTGGGGGAAAATAAGTGAAAATCTCTTTCTATCCATGACTTGTCATTCTTTTCAGTTTCTGAAAGAGTCCAATCTTTCCTTAAAAACATCACCTTTGGTGCCGGGTACAAGGGTTCTTGTCCACATACTTAATAGTGGGACCTTCAAGAAAATACTGTATGTGGTTTTGTCAAGGTCACAGGAGTGCTGCTGTAGAAATACTATCACTTTGAGTCATGTAGTAAATATTTAAAGAAGGAAAAAACTTCTCGGGATACTTGGGACATTTCTATGTAAGGGATTTGTACTGCGGTGTCAAACTGAATGACAAACCGAGGACGATGAAAAATGTGTCTGTCTGTATGTGTTGAAATGTAGTAAACAGTCAATTAGGAGAAACAGACAGATGACAGGTCCTTTCATGATTGTGGGGACAGAAGCTTCCATTCACGACTGTGCTGTGGTAATGAGGAGGAGAGTTGATGTCTCTGCTTATGAATATGACATTGTTCTCTCTGTTCCCTGGATCTGAGAGACCTCACTCTATTGGCTGCAGCGCTTGGACGATGACAATTGGGTCCACAATGAAAAAAAAAGGAAATGCAAAGTTTTTGTCTTTAAAAAAGGGGCATAGAGTGCACATTAGTATGGGTGATGGAGCAATTACAAGCCACCATTAAGGCTGTGGAGCAGTCAAAGCAATACTTTCAAAAATGAAGAACTCTGTTAGGAAGATATCCTGCAACGTGCGATAATTGAAATCAAATTTCTAACAAAATACACTCTAGTTCAATAAAAATGGCTAACAGCGAGCCGCTTCTTTGCCCTCCGTGTGTTTGGGGATGATATGGGTATTGCGGATCATCCTCCGTCTGACCATTCATCTGTCTCTCACACATAACACATATGCCAGTAATTGTGTTTTCACGAAGGCTGGATGAGATTCAATTTTGATACCTTTAAACCTTCCCTAAATTTTACTACAGTGCACTGTATTGCCAAATAATTTTGAAATAAAGTTGTACAAGAACTGGAGGGAGAATCCATCTGTTACATGCTGTCACTGCTGCTCATAATGTCTCCTGCCACATTATGATTTTACTGAGCATTTTCATAGATGAACAAGAACTCACTTGATAGCAAACTGGTGCCCAGAGGATGAACCCTAATGACTGATAATCCATTGATTGAATTTTCCTCTAGTGCCACCATAAGCTTGACATATTTAGTCTTCAGTGAAATGTCTCGACAACTACCAGATGGATTGCAATGAAATTTGGTACACACATTCATGTTCCCCTCAGGATGAATTTAAATAACTTTTGTTATTTCTATATTTTAAAAAACAAAAATTCTAATCAACCTCAGCTGCACTATGTGTTTAGTGCTAGTTAGCAAATGTTAACATGCTAACAAGCCAAACTAAGGTGGTGAACCAGCTAAACATAAGCATGTTAGCATGCTAATGTTAGCATTTAGCCAAACACCTGGCATGGCTGTAGACACTTAGCTACTAAATTGCAATAATCGTTTCTTTCTAGCTGTCATTTGATGATAATGACGCATTTTCTGTTTTCAAATAGCAAGGTAGGCTATATGTTATTTTCGGGGCCATGTTAACGAGTCCACGTGACAAAAATGAGCTGCAGGCCCCAATTTAACTTTTATGCTGTATGTTATTTAGTTTGTGATAATTTGATTAAACACAAATTTGTTTATAAACATGGAACATGTAAGCATAATATTAACAGCATGTCCCATTTATAAGACAGGGCCCCAAGGAACTGGAGGAGAGATTGTAACATTTAAGTTTTAAATTGTGTTTTAGTGGTGCATATTACAAAATCAAATCACGGCCCCTGGGCAGTTGCCCACTTTGGCTCGTTGGTAATCCAGCCTCGGATATTGTTTAATCATAATGTGTAATAGATCTGCCCTATCCTATCATTATAGTCATGTTTCTCAATTGTTACTGATCATATTTTCATGAAATTTAACTCGTTGCTCCATTATGGTGTTTTTAAAATCGTACTGGATGGGCTAAGCAGGATTTTGTCAGAAGTTGAGGATGCATCTCACATTATCAAAAATTACACTGATCAGCCCAAAAGGGCGCTTTAAATCATTTGTTCACTCATCCATGTGTCATGTGCAATATCTGAGACACCAATGATATGGTTCTCACAAATATTAGATAATATATCTCATCAGAGCATTACAGCATCCAGAATTAGTTTGTGCCATATGGGAACCACAAGTACAGCCTTAAAATAGGCAAAGCAGATTTCTTACTGATGGTAGTCCAGACTGTGATTTTATCTTCTACTTACTGTTGCCTTGTTTTGCTAACATATTATGGATCATCCAAAATAGATAAATAATATTTTTAAGAAAGTCCAGTCACATCTAAAGACAAATTCAACAAAAAGAGAACCTTGAGAGTGGATGAGTCTCAGACCAGAACTCACAACATTAAGACTGAATAACTGCTGATCAATGTGGAGGAGAAATGACTCTTTTCTGAGAAAGAAGACTCAATCTCTAATCAATAAATAAAGTTATTGAGCTCCCACTAATCCACTGCTTGAATTGGAATGAAAGAGATTCTGGTGCGCCAAACAGCAGCTGTACTGTGTTCGTTTTTGTCTGGTTTCCTGAGAAAAAAGACCAATGAGTAGTCAAGTCAAGTCAAAATGCATTTATAAAGCACATTTAAAAACCCTCAATGACTAAAATGGACCAGAGCAGGTAGAGCAAATAAAAGATACACTGACATAAACATTACTGCACACAGCTCATAGGCACAAATAAACAAGTCACAGGCATAGATACAAGTCAAAAATCAGGAGGATTCACACGCTAGTGAGATCTACAGTCTAGGGGCTGTGACAGCAAAGGTGCAGTCACCCCTGATCTTAAGTAGGCTATTCATTACATAGTTCTTGCCTTGGTCACATTTAGAGATATTAGGTTGAGGCCCCCTTTGGACCAGTCCTATCGACTATGTCCACTATGGTTTGATGGCAAGCCATTAACTTCCATAGAAGGAGCTTTTCTCTATCTGTCAGAGCTCACTTACTGCACATTGCATCTCAGACAACAGGAGAGGAGCAGCAACTCTGTGTCTCCTCTCTGGGCTTGTTTGGGCAGATCTGAGCCTGATAAAATAACCACTGTGTACCTAGAGTCCGCTATAAGCAGTTGCACACAGGTGGAAGTAATGCAGCGCATCTGGAGAAAAACAGAAGTACAGGTACAAGTGAGTGCTAACAGAATGCAAACACAGCACTAATCAATACATCTTACATTGCTAATAGAAAGGCAGTGTGCTGCTGATGCCGTACTTTACTCTGAGATAAGAGGAAAAATGTAAAGAATCTAATTTTCCCAGATTCATGCTTACATACAGTGTGATCCAGCTGCCTTACTTGCCTTACAGCATCGCCTGGAATCAGTCCCTCCCTTTCTTGTTGGAATGCTGTTTGCAAATGCATTTATGCAGACTGAATGAAATATTATTCCCTTACACAGCAGGATTCAACTAGAGTTGGGAACAACATTAGAATAGCCTGGACCTTCCAAGTTTCTGTGTTTTTCTTTTCAGCAGAGCATCCATTGCACCCTAATGTTTCTCTAGTTTTATTTGAACAATACACTCAGGGATGCCAGCTGGACAGAACAAACAAGTCTGAAAGAAACAACATTAAATACACTAAACTCCCATATAATGTGTTCAGGCAATAGCCCTGAAACAAATTATACTTTACTAAAAAAGGTTTAATTTTGATGAATTTATCATCATTTAGAATAAAAAAAATGTCCAACCAACAGTCTAAAGCCCAAAGAGATATTCAATTTACAATGATGGAAAACAGAGAAAAGCAGAAAATCCTCACATTTGATAAGCTTGAACCAGAGAATGTTGGCATTTTTGCTTGAAAAATTATGTTCATTCATATAAGTTTTTAAAAAAAGATATACTTATCAACCTTGTAGCAGTGGTAGTAGTCTTTAAGAATGTAAAAGATAATCGTTACAGAATTTACAGTTGATGCAGAATTTCCCCCCAAGGTGAATTATAAGAACATTTTGATGCTGTTTACACAGAAGAGAGCTGTTGTCTGACAGGTTGCTGCTGCCTGTTTTGGGGGCATCATGCTCTTGAGTTATCAGCGTGACAATAGACCCATCTTAATTACCCTCAGATACAGCACTATAATCTGTCATTGTCAGGCTGATCAAGACTGTGCAAACCAAGCACTAAGACTCATTCACCCAAACCAGAAGCCTATTGATTACTTCTCATACTTGAGTCATTGCATTGCGGAGAGACACGGGAGGCAATAGAGCTAATGGAAGGGGGAAACTCAAAGTCACATTGTTTACATCTAAGATGACAGGTAAATGTATTTGAAAGGAAATATGGGCTTGATCCATTGGCTCCCAAATAGTGGTCTGTCTGTACCTAACAAGAAAAGTAAACCACGAGTGGCCAAACTCGGTTGTGGAGCTTACAGCACAGCAACTCTTCTGTTTCTAAATCAAATCTATATCTGTGCTTAGCATAACTGAACATTTTGATTTGCTGTAACCCATATTTGTTGTAGGTTGCCTAACACACAACACAATGATAGAATCATTACGTTTGTTTCAAAGCTGAAGCATGCTTGGGCTTTTGTAGGTGGCTGTTGGGATCGCTGGCATATTATAGATGGATTATTGCTCTGTCCCAGTCTACATATTAACTGTATACTGATGTTTAACATATACTGTTTTGCAGTTAGTATACAAGAAATAAACATATGTAACTGTTTTATACTAACAGGAAATTATACACTTGTTATTGATGAACACCGTTAGACGTCACACTTTAAAATGCCAATTAAACGCAGTAAGGAGAAGCAAAGTGTTTCTCAAAAATGTAATGTTATTCTTTTTTGGCTATTTCACGCACTTGTTTTCATTATTCTTTGAGAATTACAGTGTTGGAGATTAGTGTCCATCGACAGCACACTAAAAATCAATACACTTTTACAGTGTTACACACGAAAACCTGATTAAAATTAGTATGCAGTATGGATTTGAGACACACGATGTAAAACATTTGACTGTACCTGTAGATTTTTGTGTTTTTGTTTAACTCATTAAACTCCTGTTGCTGTTAGTATTTGAGGTACAGTTTGCGTATATTCATACCCCTATTACTTTATTTATATTTTAATCACTGACAAAATACAACTACAGTTGTAACCAACAGCCCCCAAAACATTTAAAGAAATTTAATTGCAAACTTTTTATCATATTTTAGTAATTTTCTTTATTAATTTAACCAATAATTCATGTTTAGCTGTTGTTTTTGCTTTCGTTTTGCTGGAATTTATACCTTTTCCCAATGGGCTCTGATAGGAGCGTTGAAGTTTGTTGAGTCTGTTTTAATGAGCTATGGGTCCTAATGGAGTCAGTGCAAGTTTTTTTCCATGTCATTATGTGTTGATGTTTGTTTTGTTCTGGTTCTTCTTCTTTACTGCACTTTATAACTTTCCTATTAAAAGTCTTGTACAACTTACACTGCTAAAGTACTCACTATAGATGGATTTCAGTGGCAGACCTTCATTAATGCTATTCATTTGTCAAGATAAGCCGATTCCACTTGTCAGATTTTCACTCAGAGTTAATTCTTTCATCTGTCCTTTGTTCTTTGTTCCACCAGTGTACAAATTCTGGAAAAAAATAGAAGAGCAGTTATATTTGCATGTATAAATATACTCAAAAGTGTACTATTTCTGATGCTGCTTTGTGAATCTGCTCTGAAGTTTATGGCTTCTTTGTGAGATGCCACACCCATGACAATACACTTCTTGCCAGTTATGACAGATTATCTTCCTTTTTATTAACTTTTTAAAAATCTACACATACATACATACATACATACATTACATAGCATAGTAAAGCCATTCATGCCATCCAACTTCACACTTATGTTAAAGGCATTTGACCTAATTTACCATGTGACAAGCATTTATCCCCAAAAAGTCCCCATTTTCTAAACTCCTAGCTAGTTTGAAGCTGTAGTACATGCCATATTCTGACTTATAGTATGAATTTAGTACATCCATATATATGCACTTTATAGTAGTGAATTTACATATCTATATGTAGACTAGAAGCTGCAGCTGCATTTTCATGACAAACTCATATGAATACAAAAGCAACAGGACAGCTCAATGACAGAATAACAAAGCGGGTACCTCCGCACACTCGGGTACACTTCTTGCAGTTGTACAGCTTTGGAGCAAGAGCATTTGACTCTGTGTTGTAGCTTACATGCAGAAAATGATACTTTAGGGGCACCGGTTTGCTCACCTGGAAGAGCATGCAAACCATATACAAGGCTAAAGCCCACAGCCCTTTTCTGCATGTCATCCCGTCTCTCTGTCCCACGTTTCCTGTCTCTCTCTTTAGCTATTCTATCTAATAAAGGCAAAAAGACCCTCCACCCCCCCAAAAAGAAATCCATAATTTTATTTAGTGTGCACACAGGCTGAAGAATCACCCAAAGTTAATTTCTCACATAGAGGTACTTTAAGTTCTTCAAGCTCTTTTGTCCAATCAGGTCTCATTTAGTTTTGACAGTCCATGATGCCCACATAAAATTAATTGGTCATTGTAAAGTCTGCACCCTCACTAAAACTGTGTTTCAATTGGTTTTCTGCTATCCTCCGAGGCAGAACACATGCCAGCTCTCATTAGCGCAGAATGACTGTTTACAAAAAAGGTTCAACGCCTATCTCCTTTGACTTCTTTCTTTTAATGTGCCTTGATGTTAAAGAATAATAATAAAGCTGTTTTAGGACGAGGGAGTTTAGAGTAAAAAGTGACATGTATGGACACAACGGTTCATAGTTGAACCTGCCTGTGCTGAGACTGAACTTTGCTCTGTCCCTCATGCTGTGTATGAACCATACATTGATGTTTTTTTTATAAGCTTCAATGTTGTTAACATAAATAGAGCTGTCAGTCCATTTAATGGAAGTACAGTAGTTGCATGAATGCCACTACCATTTCCTTGTGTGAAGTCCAAGGGCTCTGTTTTCATGCAGACGCATGACACAAAGCATCACTTTCCACTGTTATTATCTTGAGGCGTTGTGGTTCATAAACAGGATCATTATATGTGAGTTGTAAACAGGATAATTGTCTGGAATTGTCAGTTTATGCAGCCATTAAAAAGATTTCATTACCAGTTTGGCAGTAGTGACATTGTGCTTAGCATGTTGGTCCTTAATAATTTAAGTAAAAAAACAAAAGACTAACTTAAAAAGTGGGTAACACTTTCTGTTTATTATTATTTAATGTGTACAATGTTGTTGTTTTTTTTAAGTGCAAATCTGGTTAATGTGTGCATCATGAAAAACATGGTGACCTCTGGACTGTCAAAATGGCCTTTGGAAGTAAAAAGAGATATAAATGGCCTTTGTCGTTTACATTTTGCTTGCTTTAAATTTTGCAGTTGCAACTCCATCACTTCCTGGGTGAGTTTTCTCTTGGGAGAAACTCCTCCAAATTACGAAGTTGTTAGTCATGATGGGGGGAATTTTCAAAGAGTTGAGATGATGTGTGGTTGGCAAACACTCTAACACTCACTGATAATGTATGATAATTGCTTAGAATATGACATCACCTTTTTTTCCATCTGAACCCCGCCCACTTCAAACCAGTGAGAAGAGCACAGACAAACACAAATACAGAAATTTATTCCGTGAAATAATCAGGACTGTTCTAACTTTGGTAGAACCTGTTTGTGTTCACGAAGGATCCCATCTCTAATAGCAGGAAGCTAATTGAGAAAATTTGTTTTCAGAGCCTTAAAGCTTTTGCATTTAGGTGCTGAAACACCACCAGAGAAACACATTTGTATCCAGCTTTAGATCTGATGTGGCTGTTAGATTTAATTGTATTTGCACTTAAATTTTATATTTTAATATTTTATAGCATTCTGTCAGCGCAATTTCTTCACTTTATATGTATGCCAATTGAAGTTTTGAGGGTTATAAATCTAATGGTGTTAACTTGATTTGTAAGAGGACAAACAGAAGTAGATTATTTGCCACCTTCAATAAAACAACACTGTCAAGTGGTTCACATTAGTCTTTTATGAGTTTTAAAATATAGTAGAAATGCTGACTTTAATCTCAGTAAAAGGAATCTCAGAGAAATGTGAGCAAAATATTTTTACAGCCCCACTCTGTGGTCTAAATTTACCAAGTGAAAAGTTTTGTTTTGTTAGCACAAGTCAAACTTAGATCTGTATGAAAAACCTCTGTGGAAGACAAGAGTCTAAAAACAGATATCAATAAATGTAAACAGCACTGGCCTAGGGATGTCATTAAAAAGAATAGCATGTCTAGACCTCATAAAACCAAAACATATTGTTATTTCGAAGCAGCAGGAGTTATTGCCTGTGAGCACTAAGATGACATCCATCAATTTAGGGTTTTATTGGAAAATGTAGATAGGCTGCTTGGGAGATGTAAATGATTTACTTAGCATAAAGTTTCGCTTGAGTAGGCAGGGAGATAGTGTAGTTAGTGATGGCAAGGAAGTATGAGTGTGACAAAGGCGGTATTGAAGCAAAAGCTGATTTCCCAAGCCTGAGAGAATCGCGATCTGCGCATGAATAAATAGGCTGGACCTGCACAACGTGGATTATTCTGGTTCAAATATCAGTAGACTTAAGGGTTGTCAAATGGCATACATGTGTAATAGGGTTGTTGTACATGATTTCATTTTGTCACTTGTACCCAAATGTCATATCTTCTAAGCTTTGCGCTGATTGTTTCTCACTGTGTGCACAAATTGCTGTTTTATTCTCTCTGCCTTTTTTATATTGTACGTTCAGGCCAATTTAACTGAACCTCTTCACATTTGAAATTCTTGTCACTGACTTTCTAATGACATGATGGCAAATGAAAACTTTGTCTGTAATGAAGACAGTTTACACAATAGATCTCAGAGCACAGACAAATCACTATTAACTTCATTACTGCCTGTCAACGCAGTACGACAATATGCAATATGTGGTGTGACAGAAACCTGAACGAATGAAATTAACATGAAAAACAATTTAGATTTGGTGCACTGGAGTTTGTAAAATTCCACGGCACATTTTTGAAGTGAGGCAGCTTCAAAGTACAGAGCATTTGCATGCAGTTGTGTATCACTTTGACATGTTGGCCTCATCTTTCAGTAAATCTCAAATCTACATTTATTCAAATGTGTTCAGTGCGGCGAAGGTTGACACTGCATAATCCATCAAAATGTTCCATTTGAAGAGAGGGGCTGAAATTATTTGAATCATCAGAAAGCAGCCTTGCTTGTGGTGAAACGGCAGATATTACAGGGTAGAGGCTATTGAAAGTTTTCACCCAGGGAACAAAAAAAACTCTATTGATATATATGGCATGAAATCACCTACCAGATGAACTGAAGTATTTTCTCTCACTCTGACCTTGTCTTTCTCTTTTCTAATACAACTGTGCGTTTCTAGCACCAAAATACAGTAAATAATGTATTACATGCGAGTTGTAGTTGTGAAATAAAAGGAATATGTATGGTTTTGTTAAGATATACGTTTGATAAAAGTGAATGTGTGATGCTTTTAGTTTTGATTGTGTCTTTTCTGTGACAGAACTCTCATTACAGCCTGAGACCTTTTTAATTGCTAAAAACTTTAAAATTCTGCTGCATACAAGTGTGTTACAGTCCATAATAGAAAGATAGAGTCATCTCCACGATAATAATTAAATCCTTTCACATATCAATTGAAAGGCAGTAACTGCTTGCAAGAGTGTGGTAATTTGAATGATCTCATTTTCAATCTCACCTCTAAGATTCATAAACAGCTACATTTCACCTCCCGTTCATGCATTTACAAGTTGTTTAGAAGTTTATTTTTTGTGTGTAATTTTCTTGTGTGTCTTTTTGTTGCAAAATGATATATATATTTATTTTCCCCTGAGTCTGTTGCTTTTTGCCTTAACTAACATCTTCGATTGGTATTCTGGTGGTGTTATTAAAGATCGCTTGCAGCAAAGGGAGCAACTTTCAAATCTAATATTGCTAAATATAAAATACCATGTCAACAAAAAACATAATGGTATCTTGCGCACAGCAAATCCTTTAACTATAATTGTACATAACTTTCATATCTAATATTTAGGTTATGTATTTAATTAAATAGGTGGTTTAAATTCCCTAGTTGTACTATAAAGTGTAAAAATTGTATTTGTGTCCAGTGAAGAAGTGTATGAGAGGAATATTGAGGAGAACAAAGATTCTGTTTTTCAATAGCTGTCTTTTCAGTGACGAGTCAAGGTTGCAATTCAGTCCCTTATTTTATGTGATGCTTTCATTTACGCAGATCTCAGCCCCACACTTCCTGGGTGAATGGGGGAGTTGGGAAGCAGTTTTTCCTTCCCTTTGTCCAATCTCAAGGTTGGAATGTGTAGTATGGGACCCATGTGTAAAGAATGAATTAAGGAGCATTTTGCTGTGCTTCAGTTAAGGACAAAACTGTACCCTTAATCTCAGTCACACTTCTGTGGTATTTTATAGATCAAAATTAAAGTTTGTTGATTTCATACAACTCAAGTGGCTTTCAGGGACAAGCAATTACCAGTCTTTACCAGGATGCCACACATTTTTTTGTTTGTTCACAGCAACCTTGTGTTTTCACGATCAGTTCGCACATAGGACTGAACAGTAGGCATCCTCACACCGAATCCAATTGGATTTAATCAAGCAGACAACACATTTTATTTAGTTTAGTCTTTGACATCCAGTTTTCTGTCAAGTCAAGTCAGTTGTATTTATAAGATAACACCCTTTATCCTTAGATCCTTGGTTAGGATAAGATCAGAAATCTACCTTTAAAGGAACGTTTGGCATTTTAGGAAATATGCTTACTTGCTTTCTTGCAGAGCATATGATTAAATCACTTTCATTTCTGAATTGTTAATATGAAGGTACAGTCAGGACATGGTTAGAAAAAGAAGCTGAAGTTGTAGTAATAGTATTAGTAGTCGAAAGAAGCAATGTGAAATTAGGACAAATGCACAAGCGAAACTTACACATTGAAGCTAATCCCTACAAAACTGAAGTTTTGTCACATTGAGCTTAATTTTTTGGAGGGCAGAGCAAGACTAGCTGTTCTACCTTGCTCCGAATATTTGCGCTAAGTTCACTATCTCCTGGCTCTACCCCCCATAAAATCACATTTTGTTGTTTTTACAGTACAGAAACGAGATATATTGTGTTAATTACTAAACATTAGAGGTGCTGGTAGGTGGATTTTTATTTACCTAGCTGTTTCCTGCTGTTTCTAGTCTTTGTGTTAAGATAAATGGCTCCTCTTGGCTTTAGCTTATTTAATGGACAGATTTGAGAGTGGTAGGGATCTTGTCATTTAACTCTCTGAGCAAATAAGCATTTTCTGAAATGTAACAGGAAAAGGTTGTTGCTCCTACTGAGGTTTCAGAAGCAATAGAGGAGGCACAGAAAAAATTAAAATAGATGTTGTACAGAGATAAAAAATTGTAAAATTACAATATGTAGAAACTGAGTGACGATATTAGATGAAGTGCAAACTATATGTACTATTTATGAAGAACATGGGTAAGAGCAGATATCTGTGGTTTAGCATGTGGAAGCCTTTTATGTTATAACGCTGCAGAAAGTGCAGTCTGGAGATGATGGTAGAATTTGTTAAACACTTCTTTGTCAGGAACAGGAAGAAAGTTAACAACAAAAAGTGTGAACATTTATTTTGACACATGTATTTTAGTTCTGTATACGTACAGTAAACATCACTCAAATGCAGAAGAAAGAGACATTTGTTGTCTCTTTGACATGATAACTTGTTGATTAGCAGCACAGGTAGATGAAAAGAGAGCAGAGGGAACTTTCATGGTTACTCGGATGACACAGTGAGCCCATGGCTGACGAACTGTTGAATGACAGCTGGCGGGCCCTCGGGGAAGGACCTGTCTGTCAAAATATATTGTAAGTGTAAGTGACATTATTAGGAAAATGCTGTCACCCTGTGCTTATGTAATGTCTAAAGTTTGAAATGATATATTCATAGTAAACAAACTATTAGAGTGATGGGTGGCATGTTTTGTCCAGTGATTATGCATAATTGTGTTTAATAATTCCCTCGACACACAAGCAGACAAACCAACTGCATGTTTGTTTTTGTCTCCAGCCATCACTCTTTGTGTTGAGTAGGTCACCTCCGAATATTCATCGCCTCTTATGTCATCAACACGGATGCAATTTGTGGCAAAACATCTCACTCTTCACTCTATGGTCGCATATTGCCAACCCAGACCGGCTTGGCCATCAGGCATCCACAATGGCATAATTATGGAGTATTAAGCCATCACAATGACACATCAGTCAAACAAGATATGCAAAATGCCAGCGAGCCCTACTTGGTTTACCCTTACTCTTGTCAGAATGGCCTGAATAATGGAGGTTTGTTTGCTGCTGGATTATAATTACGATTGGTATTTATGAGACCCATCAAGCCCTCAGTCAAGATGATGCTGCATTTGAAGGTGACTCTGGAATGCATCACATCAGACTGCGGACACAGTGAAACAAGGCTTTCAGACAAGCTGTCTCCTCTCACCAAGCCTTTTAAATCATCATCACTCTAGCCAGCTGTATGATCGTTCACATGATATATCACCTGTTAGAGCTGCAGCTTACGCGCCACCAGCAGACAGTGACAATGAGTCTGGTAGCGCGCCGTTGCTCGTTTCAACAGCCACAGTCGTCTGACGCTTCTGTTTCCTGTTATTAAGCTATCGCTTCCATGCTGTTGTGTTAAGCATCACTTAAACTGCCAGTTAGGTTTAGGTGATGTTTCTTTAGGCCCTTTTTTGTCCTACTTGTTGTTTCAGTGATGTGGCCAGTTGAATTTTTCATAGCCTCAATCAGCTTGAAGCAGCTTGTTAGACTGAAGATTCTGATAGTGCTTTGATTCTGCTGTCCGTCCAAATGTCGCCCAGCTAAAGCTCAGCTGTCCACATTTATACAGGCCCAGTAAATTGGCTACTGGTCACATTTAAACTAAAGGAAAAATCTATCCTTGTTTGTGTATCTACCATTCCTACTGTTCAGATTGTGATAACATTGTACTAATTGTTGTCATAGGTGGACACCAGTAGACGGGCGTTACAACAGAATTCGTAGAATTACATCAGCAATCAGACATCATTTTGGTCTTTTTTGATAGTGGCGTGGAGAGATAAGAGGAAATTAGAGGAGAGAAAGGAGGGATGACATGAAACAAAAGTCCCCGACTGGACTCGCATGATCAGTATCTTAGACCGTGATCGGATGGAAGTCAAATCAAATGTTGAAGGTGCACTAGGCCTGGTAAATAACTAAATATAATCGTTTATTGATTTTTCATTGGAATCATATTGTAAAGATCTTAGTATTTCATTAATCTTAGTATTCTCACAAATAGATGTTGTCTTAATGGATGATTCTAAGCAGGCTGTATTTAAAAACTGAAATAGTTGTTAAAATTTGTGTTTTACCCATATGAATTGTAATGCATAGCAGTGGTACATTTGTCATATTGTGCTATATGTCAAAATATGAAAATGTCCTTTACATATCTCAACATCTAAACAGCTAATTTGGTTATAACTAATAGATCTGATGACCCAAAATATTTGAAAAACATTGGGACAATTCTGGGGTATATTTTTCTTACTGTCAACAAAACCCATGAGAAGATAAAAATCAAAATGAATTGATCCCACTAACAAGTGCTGCTATGCATCCAAGCCTCATATACTGTATCTTCTTCTTCTGTGAAACCATAGACCTCCATTGTTGGTATTAAAAACACATCAGTGAGCCACACTGTCGCTCTAGGTGACATGTTCCTTCATTATCATGTGCATGTAGTTTATTTTGAGTCAATCCCAAACACACCCCAAACACAGTCCCACTGCTGTAAATACTAGAGCACCAAATGTGTATTAATCTCCAGTTAATAAAAACAACAGTCCCCAACCGGTGCACTACTTACTCTTGTTTGAGTAACACTTGCTAAACTCAAATAAATACAATGCCGAGCAGTTTTAGGAAATGACTGAGCCCCTTTTTTTAAACAAATGAAAGTATTCAGTTGTGGTTACTGGATGGGCTTTGGGCTGAGAACCACAGTCAGGGTAGAGAAGTTGAAAAGTAACGAGTGAATAGTGCTTAAATGGTTTGTTGGTCTTTTTCATGGTATTTGTTGCCAATGACAAAAATATAGACTATTGCGAGCCTTTTACTGTGAGGTGATATTCAGATTAAGCTGTTTACGTGAACCTGTACCCCGAGCATGACAGTAAGAATAAACCAATTAACAGAATGTTTATTTATTTGTTTAGTCATTAAGTTCTGACTAAAGAAATTGCATTGTGCCAGTTAACAAAACAGAAAAAAAAACATGGAAAGTGTAGCTGCCAGCTTTTAAGACTAGGAACAGAAATGATTTTAGGAATAACAGTGAAAGACTGCAAGATGCCAGATCTTGTTAAAACAACACCCTGTTTCTCATACTTGGAGTGGGAATTTAACTAGGTTATACTAAGCAAGTTATGACATGAACATGACAAATTACTACCAGGACAGCAGGATGGTTGGTTCATGTAAAAGTGGCCACTGTGTACACACAGCGATGTCCTTTTCCTCCCAACCCCTTTGCCCCATTCCTTTGTTTCTTTCCTCACTCCTCTTTATGTGCCACAGCCACTTATTTCAGTTAGAGGGCAGGTGTGTGTCTGGCCTCAGCTGGGCATTATCCTGGCCTAGATTGTCCTTGGACCCCCATGTCTGTCTTATAACCTTGGCTGCGGCCACCACCATATATATCATCGGCTATCCTTAGAGCTTTCCTTACCATTGATTAATCCACTTTAGTCTGATTCAGATATGATTAAAGGCAAAGCATCAAAGCATTTTATGGAGGTAATTACTCACTCATTAGCCATATGTTTGACAAGTATGCCCTCCTGGCATTGGAAGCCTCTCTATTAATCATAAACAGAGATCTGACAAAAGGAGATGATGAAATGATGAAATATATATCCTGATTGAGAATCAGTAAGATTATATTATTGATGGATTACAGAGCAAGCTGTCATGAAATAGCACAGTCTTTACTTGATGTATGACCGCCGAGAATATATTTTGGGTCATCTCTGCTGCCACAATACTTCTTCACAGACCATGTTGCAGTCATCATTATCAGTCTGACCTGCTCAGGGAGTTTTTCTCCCCTATTCAAACCCCCAGATGTCAACACATACAGCTTGTTATAACTGAAACAATCTAAACAAATGATCTCACCGGCCACCTCAACATGTTTTCCTCCATATAATATGAAGATGATACCCTCTCCCCATGCCTACCCCCCTCCCTCTTCAAAACAGCCACCCACTCTCCGTCTCCTGTCTTCCTGGGCAATCTCCCCAGGCTGCGAGGACAAGACAGGACAGGAGAGGATAAATTACAGCCACAGAGCCTCAGCTATCTCTCATGCTTTCATTTGCACCAGCAATTAATCAGCCATCACTGGAGAGCTCCTACATGTCAGGCTGAGGATTTTTATTAGGGATGTCCTTTATGGGCCTTAATGAGACTTATGTCTTCCTTGAGTATTTCATTTGCTGCACATAGCTTGGCTGCTAGTAACCTTGAAGTGAGGAGATTTTCCCCCCACTTTTCCCACAACAGTGAAGCTTGGCAGGGCTTTGTTACTCACCTCTCAATGATCTTGACTTGATTCACTCTTTCATCCACTGCCTCCCTCACTGTTACAAATCCTCCTGTCTTGCACTTATCTAATTTTAGATACAATTAAGGCTGATTTGTTTTGTTTATTCCGCTGTTCCTCCTCACTCCAGTTTTTAAATACAGTGCTAAGTGAGTTATTGAAAAGGTGGCAAATCATCTTACATCTGGTGAAATGCAGAAGTAGACAGTTATGCATCTCAATAATTGCTTCTTGATGATTCAAATAAAACGTGTAGGGCATGATCTGTCAAATACAACACTTGGGCTGACTTTGTTATCATTAGGATTATCATTACATTTGAGCCACAGAGCTGAAAACCTAATTTCAGCTTTTTTTCTTTAAACTATGGGCTTCTACATGAACAAAGTTGTAAGAGTTTTGGTTATTTCAGGAGAGATTTTGTGTTTTTCTCTCTGCTCTCCTCTTGGGTTTAAAGTGGGCAGGGCTGATTTAAAAAAGTCAAGTATTTCTGTGCAGGAACAAGTATTTAGCAACATTTGAACAGTTGTGGGCTTGTTCGCTTACATTGTCGGGTCACTGTTAGTCAAATGTGATGAAACCACATGCACACAGTCCTGATGAGACACAGCTTTTTTTAAGGGGTAAACTCTTGGTAAATAATCCCTCCATCCATCCGTCGTCAACCGCTTATCCTGCGTACAGGGTAAATAATACATTGGGATATTTTTTCAGAACTTCAACTTTAATTAATTGCTTATTTAGTCAGGGGTACTTGATGTTATAGAGATTTAAAACCAGGGGGTTTAATACAGCCAGACAACCTTTGAAAAACCCAGAGGGTTGTTTAACACTTACTGCTGTTCTGAAGGTAAATCCAGAATTCTCAAAGACTCCTCTACGTTTTACATTAACAGCAAGAACATATCATTTCCGGCCATGTGGATTAGTGAATTCAGTCACATGTCGAGAAAGGTTTAAAAATCTTTTTTTTGTGTGTGTGTGTGTGTGTGTGTGTGCACAACAGAGGCAATTTTTTTTCATTCAGATGGTTAGAAGAGTTTGAGGATTGTGGAAAAAACCTCAGAACAGCAGGAAGTGTTTTAAATGATCATCTGTTTTGTTTTTTTAAGATCTCCAGGTATTTATTTTTTTTAGCTCTGAGACTTAAATATGATGGTATGCATGAAAGGCAGAGTCTGGGGATAGCAGATATGTAGCCAAAAAGCAGATGTAGAGCTGCTATTTCTCTGTGGAACAAATAAATAAATTTCAGATAAATTACTCTTTCCAGTTTAATTACAAACCAGTGCTAACTTGCAGAATGGCCGCTGTATATTTTCTGAAGAAAATACAGGGCAGAGGGCAGCAAATGAAAAATCTTCTTCCCCCCTTTGGCTATTTTCTTCTTTTATCGTTGTGTAGTTGATTTTGAAGCTGGCTGCTCTGTTTTGTGTGTGCCCAAACAGCACCATCTACAATCACAGTGAAAATACTCAGGAGTAGGCGTCACACGGTTAACCCATAACCACAGAGTCAGCCAGTAAGAGGATATGGAGGCCATCTGGTAGCATTTTTACAGTATGGTGTGGCAATGTGCCCATGTGTGCTACAGGAAGGGTCGTATCACGGTCATGAAAGAGAGAGTCTCTGGAATTCTCCAAGGGCGCAGACATGAATATTCTCAGTCCAATTTTCTGGGTCAGACATAAGCTCAACCAAAGCACATGACCTGATCACATCTGTCACCAGGTTGTGCAGCGTGGATGATCAAACTATATGACCTTTAAAAACTTAAATGATATCTTAGCAGTTCTTTAAGCTGCATTTACAGTGATGTGATGAAACCATTTGGGGGGAGAGGTTTTAAAATTACAGTGACTGTCCTTGTTTCAAAGGCACCATGTGTTAATAAGTAGGACATTTTACTGGGCTGCTACAAAGTTTGGAAAGGGTTTGAGGAACTAAACTGAAACTAGGAACTGAACACTATTATGACGTAAATGACAGAAGAAAAATAATTTAATTGTTAGTTATAGGTCATAACATAAAGGTTATTTTGAACAGGAGTGGAAAGAAGTACATTTGCGCAAGTACTGCACAAAAGTACACTTTTGAGGTAATTGTACTTTACTTGAACATAACCTTTCACTACATTTCAGAGGGAAATGTTGTATGGTTGTATGACTTATTTTGAATTATAACATCAGCACTGATATTGACCCGACCCAAACACAGAAAAAAGAGGGGCCAACCAAAATACAATGTGGCTTTCTTAGAAAATAGAGTCAATACAATTCTAAGGGAGATTACAAAAGCATGACTCCCACATGGAAATCGATGTGCTTCCACCTTATCTTTTCACTTCTGACTCCCCTTGAGGAAATATTGTTCTGTCTTGTTGTACATCCTATGTACACTCTTAAAATATTTAGCAATTTGAAACCCTTTTCCTGCATTTTTACATGCATTTAGGGACTACCGTAGCCAATACAAAATCCAGCAAAGTTGGTCATCATGCAAAATTCTGCCAGAATAGCTGCCTTACTTTCTGTATTGTTGGCTAAAAAGAATCACATTAAGTGTGTGTGTGTGTGTGTGTGTGTGTGTGGGGGGGATTTGAGAAATTATGCCTCAGCTTAAGTTTCAGTTCAGTCAAACTTCACACACACGCACACACACACACACACACACACACACACACACACACACACACACACAAATATGAGTCCATCTCTTGCTGACCGCACATCGATGGCCAGCTGTGTTCCCTGTTTGACAGCCAGGTGGTTCAGACTTTGGAGCGCTGCAGCTTCAGTTAATTAAGGTTACCCATTTGGATCTTGTCAATGACTAATTTGTAGATGAAAAAGAGTCAAAAACTTTTTTCTTACACCAGCAGCCTAAGTGTTGTTTTTTTTTTTTTTTGTCTTCTTTAATGGCTTGGGTTTGTCAAGTGGAACAGGACTGAATAGTGCATGCAGTCCAGTCTTCAGATGTATGTATGAATAGAAGTTTACTCTGAGAACTGCAGTAGCCGAAAATCAATATTGAACTTAGACAAGCTATTTACGGTGCCTTGATAATGTTTGACAGAGGCTGACCCAGCTTTCAGTGTGTGGTTAGTATGAAGATATCACAGACTAGTAGAGCTGCAACAATTAATTGATCAGTTGATTGGCGATTAAAAGGATTAAAATGGTTGCCGATTGGCTTCAGGTTCTTAAATGTGAGGATTTCATGCTAATATGACAGTTGACTAAAACCAGCAATTTGAAAACGTCTCCTTGGGCTTTGGAAATTTATAACAAGTATTGTTTTTATTATTTGTTGACGTTTTATGGACAAAATGAATCAAAAAAATTGGCGGATTAATCGATAATGAAAATTAATTAATAATCATTAGTTGCATTTAAACAACTATTTTAACCCCCATTTAAATCCCAGCAGTATTTACATTTATTCATTTAGCTGATGTTTTTTATCCAAAGTGACTTACAATTGCTACATATGTCAGAGGTCGCACACCTCTGGAGCAACTAGGGATTAAGCGTCTTGCTCACGGACACACTGGTGTCTCACAGTGGATTTTAACCCGGGTCTCTCACACCCAAGGGATGTCTCTTTTCCACTGCTCCATCACCACCACCCCAACTAAGAAATGGTTGTCTTCATGAAATTGTTGGCATTCATTAAATAAAAATATTGCCCAAAGAATGCCCCAAGATGAGCTTACAACCATATTATAGTGTGTTAAAATCATGTATTGTCTACTACTCAATGTCTGCTATAAAGTAGTTCAACTGTTACCATTTTTACAAATTTTAATATTTAGAATTGACATTTCTTTTAAATGATGCTCTGTCAATAGAAATAGTACTTAACATAAGAAAATATGCAGCTCCTCAGATAGAGAACCACTGACATGGTCTGAAACCACAGAATATAATCACATTATTAAATCTTTAATATTAAAACTGGAGCTGCACTGTAGAACAGGAGAGATACTTTGTGAACCCAAAGAAGACTTAATATTCCCACATACGCCTTATATTCTGTGATATTTATTATATATACCCATACCCCTGGAGGGTCTTCCTAGATCACAATCAGACTATATTTCACAATTAATTATCTGTCGAGAAATGCTTGTCAGTCTGGCTTGAGAAGAATACAAGTCATATACTTGTAAATACATGCATTAATAGGCCTGGATATAGTAAAAGTCCATGGGGGAAGCCTTCAGCAGTTGAAAATCAAATGATGATTGTGACTTACTGAGACTGTGAGCTTTTTGCTTGTGCAAAATCTGGCAGAAAATGAGGTGCAGTCTTTTTTCGTTTTTCTTTTTGCATTTTTAACCCAATTAATTTGTAGTTTGAGGTGTGACAGCAGTAAGAAGCAAAAGTGGAAGAGCAGAATAATCAAATGACTTCCTCCCTGGGAATTAATAAACCAGAAAGTGCTAATTTCACCTTTGATTGCGTGCGGTGTTTAATGCCTAAAGAAGGCATATCTAAACTTCTCATCATGTGCCCAGTGTGCCTACTGTTTTGTGCTACATGCTTTATACTGTGCTGTGCCCTTGGCAGCAGAGAACAAACGAGGGGGGGGGGGGGGGGGGGGGGACACGTGACCCATAATGTTTAGACATTGATCTTTAATCAAAAAAGACAGGAAACATCTGCAAATATTTCTCATCTAAGCTCTTAAATGTTTAATATTATAAATAGATAAATGAGGGCAACACTGACATTGTGTGGAGGTATTGCCTGTATTAGCTTGTACTGTAGGTCTTCTGTGGTCAAATGTTTCAAATATACAAGGATAGATGATGTTTACAACATCAGCTAATACTCCCACTCATTCTTTCACCAGATGTTATTATGCACCTCCTTATTTGTAGGACTGATGTTCATATAAAGATAAACAGTCCAAAATATTTATGAACACTGGGCTTGTTTCTGACCTTTCTAGCATGAAATGGTGAAATGTCTGCAGTGACGAAAGCAGCTACACAGCTTTTTTAAAGTGTGAAAATGATTCAAATCTGAGCCGTATGTTTGATTTGGGTGTTTTTATTTCCAAACCCGTGACGTTAAAGCAGCTCTACGTAAGCAAAAATGTGGGTGGGTGATGGTGATGACACAGTGGACGAGACACATGCCTTTGGTGTGAGAGACCTGGGTTTAAAATCCACTGTGAGAAACCATTGTGTCCCTGAGCAAGACACTTAACCCCTAGTTGCTGCAGAGGCATGCGACCTCTGACATATATAGCAATTGTAAGTCACTTTGGATAAAAGCGTCAGATAAATGTAAATGTCTTGAAGTCAATCATCTTATTATATAACTAAATTAAATTGAGCAGGGGTGTGTTTGATTTCTTATGAACTCAGCCTTTCCTTTGTGAGAGGAAAATGGTATTGTTTCTTTTTTTAAAGTTATACAGTGATGATATAAACTATGACTGCAACAAACAATTATAAATGCCATTTTTTTTCTCGATTACTGCATAAATCATTTGGTCCGTGAAACACCCATCACAGCTTTTCAAAAAAGCTACAAATACTCAGGAACCCACAGATATTTGGCATTTTCTTTTGAAATAATGACTGAAATGATTGATCAATTATCAAAATAATTGTCTGTTATGGACAAATCTGGTAACCGCCTTATCATTACAGCTCTACTTTAATCTATGTGCGTCCCATTAAGTTGCAGTAAGTAGCCAATAGCATCACTGCTACTTTGAACATTAAACACATAGTTTGAACTGCACTACACAAACAAGTCTACATCGAGAAGTTATTTACACGATGAGACATTTGGTTCACAGTTCAAAAAAAACCTGAGCCATCACTCAACTTGTAAAAGGAATTTACATCTCAACTAACTGAGGCATTCAAATAAAACTGAACCTTGCAGTGCCTTACAAGATTCAGGGGGCAAATAAAGAAGGCAGACTGAGTAACTTTTCAGCACAGCCACCCACCAGCTGCCGGAGCATAAATAGTAATGTATCATTATGGCTGCGCTAAGGGAAAACACCCTGTGTTTTAGTTCTTTGTGGAGATCATGTGGCAATCGGTGGGAGTGTTCATGGAGCTCTCGCTTAGAAAAACAGGCTAAATTAGACCTTTATGATGCAGCCACGTAGACCCTCTGAATCTCACAATGACAGTTATGGAGATTTTTTTACTTGTGTTATTTCTACTTTAAGGGAACAGTGTTTTCAATGCAATTGATTGTGCTGGCACTGGAAGCTTATGAAATTGACCTTGAAATTAATTATTCATATATTTTTATTTATATTCCATAAATATCACACAGTAGATTTTCTTTTTTTGTTTTGTTAAAATAAGGTGATGGTGGTGAAAAAAGAACGTTCAATGAATCTATCTGTTTTGCTGCATATACACTCGGCTGCAGGTTTGTCTGGAATGAGCTCCGTGGCAGATGACTCGGTGGTGTGCCCCCCCACATGATGCAACGCACCGCAAGTCCATATTTCTTTGAACATAGGCTTTTTATGGCAGTCTACCAAATGTTTCTTTTTTGTTTGTTACTGTTTTGTTGCCTTTCTTTTGTTCTGAAGTTTAGCAGTTGCCACAAATATACTGTCTGTAGATAAAAGCATTAGTGTTAGTATTGCTATTACTTTTCTAATTAGGATTTGTATTTGATGTGATATTAAGATTGGATTAAATCCTAAAAATTCCAATATACGTGCCAAGAATTGTAATACAGTCAGACACAACACAGTATATTCTTATGTTATCTCACTGTCTGTGCTTTAATCTTAAGATCTAGGCAACACATACCAAAAGAGAGGCGAACACCAATGATAAAATTTGAGAGGAAGTGATTTTTTTTTTAAACAGAAGATTGCATGTATGGTGGTTTGGGGATTACAGGTTGATTGTTTCTTCTTTGAATATATAACTTTTGAAGGTGGAATCAGCAGCTCCACAACATCTGAACGATTACATAATATGACTTATTTTTTCCCTTCGAAGAATGGTGCTGCTTTGGTTCATCGTGTCTTAAGCACAGTTGATCATCAGTATGTCCTATTTCTTTGCAGCATCTTTTTTGGCCCACGTATTTCTGACATAGAAATATTTGGCTGCCATGTTGCCTGACAGAGTGCTGATGAATTCCTGGAATGAGATCCATGAAGTGGCCTGTTTTCCCCAAGTGAGAGCAACTGTTAAATATGCATGGCTGAAAAATAAATGATGCAGACTTCTTAGGAAATGTTGATATTCATGAGCGACGTACGTATGATATACTAGTCTGTTTTATTTGGTAGTTTCAATCTCGATGAAGCTGTCATCAAGACTCTGTTTCTAGGTGTGTACCTTCCACAAAATGGAAGCTGCTTTGTCTGTGTGGCCAGTTAACTTAATCTTGCCTGACTATGGATGTGTTAAAGTATAGATTTATCTATTGATGAGATGGGACGTAGATAGATTGTCTTTGTTTCCCCAGCAGGGTGAGTAATAAGTGATTTTCTCTTTGCCCCTTTGATTTGTCAAAACAAGTTGGATTTTATGACTTATCTGGCTTGTTCGATTCTTTTCCACCACAGTTTTGCTCATACTTCTACTACATTCTGCAATGACCATATCAGAATATCCATAGTATGCATTTGATATCTCTGCATCTTTATGTTTAAACCAATACCAACCATTCAGTATTCAGCAGCTCCAAAGAGTTCCAAGGCAGTATAATTTTGCGTTAATGATCTGGATAAGCCGATGATTAAAAACAACAGAATCAAGAGCTGCATGGCTGATGCAGGGGCTAAACACTTACCTACCCCTGCAGAGATCCAGGTTCAGTTTCTGCTAAGTCTTGCAATCCAGTTCACCCAATTGTCAGTGACTCGTTCATAAATGCAACCAGAGACAGTCAGACACGGTCCTAAAAAACCTGAAAATAATTAGACTTGAAAAATTAGACTTGAAAAATCTCCATCAGAGAGAGAACATCAACACCGGCAGCCACATGATGCCAACCAATTTAGGAGCAGCCTCAGTTAAGCAGAGCAGCAATACATGTAATTTCCCATCCACTTCACTGTGTCACTTTCAGACACTCATGGCTGTAAGGATAGTAATGTTGATCGGTTCACCACTGTGGTCTGGAATGAAATATATTGAAAACTATTAAATGAATTTGCCATGGCAAGTACAGATATTTATGGGAATGAAGCCCACTGATTTAGATGATCCCAACTTTTCTTTTAGAGCCATAAGCAGGTTGATATTTCTGCTTTTTAGTAAATGTCTCAACAAAGATTCAATGGATTGCCAAGAAATTGGGTACAGACATTCATTGTTTCCAATGGATGAATCCTACTTCAGGTCAATATTTCAATTTGTCCAGTACTTTATACCCAAATACCTGCAAAATTAATGACATTCTCATCAGCATGTGTTTAATGTTAATTAGCAAATATTTGCAACACAATAAACTGGTGAACATGGTCAATATTATACCTGCTAAACATCAGTATGGTTGCGTTGTCATTAGTTGTTTCCATCAACATTTTTTCATGAGCATTTTGATGTATTACATTAGAAAAGAGCTGAAGGAAATGGCAAAATTTTGAAAAAATATTTTTATGCTCACTTCTACTTTTTTTTACTTTTTCATAAAAGAATTAATGTGTTAAATGGGAGATGGATACACCTTTGCCAAATAATTTCTCTCAGATCCATTGTCTTTCGGTCCATGTGACTGGTTTTGTTTCCGGTTTGCCTACTTCTTGTATTCTTGCATTTTCTGTTATTTTTTTTCTTTTTTGTGATATTTCAAAAGTTTGCTTTAAATTTAATTGACAGTTAGATGGAAACAGTACACAGTACAGGCTAAAATATGGCATGTTAGCATTCTGATGCTGGTATTTAGCTCAAAGTACAACTTCAGAGAGCTGTGAGGATGGCTAAAGTAGCTTAGTCTTTTATCCATGTGATGATTATTACACACCAAGTGATCAGAGCTGTTAAACCCGAGACCAAAATACAACCCAACCCTACTTTACTGAGTGTAGTTTTGACCCAGCCCAACTCGAAGTCCGACTCCCAGGCACTTTTAAAGTGGGAAAGATCATAGAAGATAGCTTGAAGATCTGCTTGTCTTAAACCTTGAACAGATAACGGATCAGAGGACCAGGGCAAATTGCTAACAGGAGGCTAGATTTTAAAATCAAGTCAAGCACTGAACTAAACATCTGGAATTTGATGAGGTTTAAGTCCCCTGTTCTTCTTTTATTGCTTTGTTTTTGCAGTTGAATGTCCCTATCTTTACATTTATTAAATGTTTTATTGATTTTCACACACCTTCAAAGGATAACACTCTGACATTCTCACTTCTCAGTCCCAAAACCACAGTAGCTCGAAGTTGTTGATGAGAAACAAAGCAACTCAAAGTTTTATACAAAGCTTTTCATTCACACTTGAAGCTGCAGTTCACAACTGTCAGAAATGTAGACATAGTTCAAACAGCCATAGTTTTGACATCTTCACTGTTAAAAAATACTGAGAAGAACTAAAGATCAATTCACACTCACTTCACACCTCACCCATCATGCTGAGCATCTACTATTATTTGAAATGATACACTTAAAGGCATTCACAGGTTTCATATAAATTCTCTGAAAGGAAGATGTTTTTGTTGTTATTTCCCGAGCGGTGTATTCCAGTATGCAACCACGTGTGCTTTTCAAGTACAAGTCAGAGGATTTCCAACAAAGTAATTTACAAGGGAGCAGATCTGATTTGTGTGCTCGGAGAGTATAATCATTAGCTGTCGTAACAACAACATTGGTTGCTATAGCAATGACAGAGACATATGTGCATGGCGGCAAGCATGTCCAACAAAAGCTCTTAGGTTACAACATTATGGATATTTCAGTCAAATTAAGTTTTAATTGCATTGGAAACCACCTTTGTAACCATTATCAGCACACCTGTCATGGACCCTCAGTTGACACTATTTGAAAATATTTGAACACATGTCTGCTCTTTTTCATCTACATGGATGCTGCTTAAATTTAACATAAGAATACTGAGTATATGCCTAAGCCATAACAATACAGTGTCACTGTTCAGTAAGCTAGAAGCTGCAGGGATTAAATCGGTAACCTTTTGCTTACTGCATTATTTTTCTAAACATAAAGAGCAGGCCTGCATTTATTTATTAAAGTCATTATTTGTTTAATATGCTGATTATTTCCCCGATTAATTAAGTGATTGCTTGTGTGCATAAATTGCCAGAAAATTGTGAAAATACCCATCACATTTCCCCAGGTGATGCCTTTAAATGTCTGATAAGCAGTTCAAACCGCAAGGGCATTCAGTTTACTATGTTAAAAGACAGTGAAAACCAGCAAATATTCACGTTTGAGAAGCTGGCACCCAGAAGAAAAATTTAAAATATGTAATTGTTGCAGATTAATTTTCTGTCAATTGACTGATCACCTAATTGATTAATCTTTTCAGCTATAACTCAGATAACACTGATGTTTTTAAAGTGTTGCTCCTTTTTGGGAGCAGCTTCAGTTGAAGCCAGTGAAATCTTTATGTGAATTAAACAGCCTTTGACTTTTGAAGGTATCATAACTAATTCAACTGGCTCAAAATTCCCTCCCTTTTATTTGAGCGTGAAACTTGTTCTCTGTACAGTGCCATTAAAAACTCCAACAACACAGTGTCTCAGATTTTACAGGTTTTCATTACAAAATATGTAAATATTCATTCTGTGAATATTCAGGCAATATTTGAAAACATAAAATCCATTCTGGCTCACTGTCACACTGTCATGGCTTACTGAGACACTTGAATAGAGTTAATGTCATTAGTAACACTTGTGTTTTTCCTGCTTTGACAAGTCAAAATGTCTGCACGACTCTTACACCAGAGATCGATACTGGACCATTTCATTAAAATCATGGGTGTCTCATTTCGGTACAAACCCTTTTTTTTAAGCATTTGGAAGAAATGTATTTTTTATGTTTATTTGGCATTCATTTTGAAAATATTTCAATAAGTAAAAAAACATATATTTATATATTTTCTGAGCTGCAGGGTGCTTTTATGAGTCATCTTGGCAATGTATGTTTAAAGGAAGCAGCTTTACTAAAGCAAAATCCTAAACATGAGAAAATATACATATACAATATGTGTTTAAGATCTCCCGCTGTGACAGACTTTTAGAAAAATGTGTTATCATTCATTTACACATGAAAACTGTGAACCACAAATTTCCATATGATAATTTTGTCACGTCACGGTAATATGGAGAGACGATAACAGAGTAATATTGAAATATTGCCCATTCCTACATTCAAATGTGTTTTCTATCTTACCCCTCTCATTTAATCTTTTTGATTGTAGGACACTGTTTTCTTTTTATTTCCGGCGGTACAAGACACTAGTTGATGTTGACGAAAACAGACTCTCCTGTGGCTTTAAGCTCGCGTTCACCCTGAACCATCTCATCTGATATTCTCCCTATTCCTTTTCCCCTGGATTATGAATAAAATAATCATTGTTTGCTCAATGAAATTTCTACCCCACTTCCCTCCACTGATGATTATCTTGTTTAAAGTATATCAGCTGGAAAATATACTCTGTAATTTGAATGCCAATGATTCCTCCAAATATGTTTGGGGAGAAACATAATATTGTGAGCTCTTATTGCTTTTTTATCTTTGGAAATGCCTTTGCAGTTTCCATTCAGAGGCTCAAGATGGTATGAAATGTGCAATTAGACAATCCTTGCACCTGTGAATATGACCTTTATACTGTGAGAATAGACTCTGACAGTTTGCCTGTCTGATCATTGTTTTCTGATAAACAAAACTGTGTGTGTGAGAGAGTATGTGTGAGAGTGTGAATGGTGTTGTGTGTGTGTGGGGGACTGCTGGTTAGCCTTGCTCTGCTTCAGCATTGGCCTATAGCTCTCTTTGCTCTACCAGAAGCTTTAATGAAGATGGCCAAGTGAGAGTTAGTCACCCCTCTCTTCAGAGCTCATGGAAGCTTTTGCCGGCCATTATGTTTCCTCGAGGGCTCTATTTTGTAAACACATATTTCTCGGTCTGTGCGTGTGTATGCTGCAATGAGTGTGCGTGTGTGTGTGTGTGTGTGTGTGTGTGTGTGCATAGGGAGGGCTCTCTTTTGGTTTGGGTGGGTGGCCTGGGTCAGTGGATGTGTGAATTGAATGACTGTCAGGTTTTTACACTGCAGCCTCTCCTGCTAATGCTCAGCCATCTGGCTGTGATGCAGGCGTGAAGTATTGAACTCTCAAATGCTTTTCTAGAATTTTCCAGACAGGTTTTTTCTGAGAGAGAGAGAGAAGGAGAAAGACAAAGAAAACACACGATCATCTGTGAACGCTCTCTAACTGTAAGTGCTCCTTTTTCCTTCATCTGAGCCCCTCACCCATTAACGATGGGCGGTTAAAAAGCTCAGCAAAATGCTCCAGAAGTCTAGCATCCCCATCAGCAATGTTTGGACTGATATCTCCCCTGAAGGATAATTGAGTAATATTCAATTGTGATCGCTTTAAGTCTATTCAGTTTCTGCATCAGTGCTGCAAAAAATTTGCCTTATAACTACCTTTTGTGTCTACTGTAAGAGTTGAAATTAATAATCTATCCGTGGTTCTGCTGGCTTGAATTTCTGGAGTGAGTTAGACAGATGGTTATAGCTGGGATTTCAAAGTGATGGAGTAAAACTAACATTGCCTGCCTTCGCCAATTCTAATTCTTTTATCCCAGCGAGTTGCACTTAACGAAAGCAGTCCCTTGTTGCCTAAATGAAAGTGCACAACAAAGCAAATCTGCTGACTGTCACTACTCAGCACATCAGCCTGCTTGGGTGCCACACCATACTGAGCAGAGCAAAGTGAAGCAGCTTTCTGCACTCGACTGCTTCTTCCTTCAGGCTGGCGGAGCTCAGAGTCCTGAGAGGTAAATGGATGAATGGAGGCTTTATGGAGATGAGGAAGTGTAATGGTACTCTCTTTTCAATCCCGGTGGCTAGAACAGTAGCTCTCTGTGTCTTTTATCAGAGACATGAAAGGAGGACAATAAGCCTCTCTGCTATCAACAATATGGTGTCATTTGAAGCAGATTATCCCTCTGTTGAAGTAGAGGAAAATAAAAGACTAGGAGACAATGGATAGAGTTAAGAGCCAAGGTTTCTCCTCCCATGAGGAAATCCTCCTTTCTGCTTTGTCTTATTTCAAAAATCTAATCTGCCAAAGTGCCCACTCATTGTCATGTGTGGAAACATTTCACACTTACTTTCCTTATATAAATGCCAAATTTAAAGTTTTCTAAAGGCACAAGGCAACTTAAGGCACTCTCGTTTGTCCTTAATCTGAATGAGTCTCAAATGACTTTCTTATATCCAATTAATGTTATCCCTGTGCCCACTGATACTACTGTCATTTTGCTCATGTCATTTTGTTGCTTAGTTGTTGACAGCAGGAAGGCAGTAATGCTGGGTAGATAACGACTTAACTGTAAACTAAACAAAAATTCATAATAAACTAAATTTAAATTGGAGCAGCAGCTGTGTGAAACCCATGAACTAATAAACAGATTCATCTGACAGTTTTTCTTAAATTTGACCTAATTTAACATCACAAGGTAAATATAGCTAATAAACTGACATCAGTGAGTTCACTTACTTTAAAAAAAATGTTTGTGTTATGTAGTATGTAAACACAGTTTGTGTCAGGACTGTAACTGCATGCACTCCATTATTAGGTGAGAGGTGCAACATTGCTTCACCAAGATGTGCTTCAGTTATAAAAAACAACAGCAACAAAAAACACTAAAAACCAAAAGTATCTTCTCATATAAATGTAGAAATACAGAGGGAAAGAATAGAGGGGGCACCTACATACAGAGTAAATTCTAACTGTCTGTTTGGGTTTATTCTTTGGGTGCTTTTAACACGTCCCCTATGTGTTCTTACCTGTTCAAATTAATTATGGTGCATTTGTCTGTACAAAATGCTTGTTTTTTGTTTCTACCTATTTGTGGGCCACGAATAGTCTGGACCAATATTGATCATAATGAATTATTTCTTTTTGACACCAGAAAAGATAAACAAACCATAAGTTAAGAAATGTGCTGCATGACCTGCTGTCAGTCACCGATATCTGATTTCCCCACGTGGATCCATGTAGCACAGATGATGCAGGATGACAGGAGCCAAACTGTCCAGTCAGTGAGTTACCTGTCATCCATATGTCAATGCTTACAGCTCTTGATGTGTTTGTAAATGTCAGTGTGAGCAAGAACTGGACCAAAAACTGGACAATTTTGGGCACCAACTGCCCCCCCCCCCGGCGAGGGAAATATGCATAAAATACTATAGACTGTATGTGACTCCTGGGTTTGAGTTAAAAGGTGCTTAGCAGCATATACGTGTTGTCATATTAGGCTCTGTCAATTTAAGAGGGTAACTTCTGACCCTGAGCTGTGACGGACTGTGATGTTTTTGATCTTGAGGTAACTTAATGACAAGCTGCAGAAGACAGAAAAGTGTAATTTACTTAACATACAGACAGTTAGTAGCCTGGCTAGTTTATAATATGTGTGTCTCACTGCTACACAGTTTTGTGTATTGTACTGTGTGTAAGAGCTATACAAGTCTGCAGATAGCAACAGGTTATCAATATCGCTAACAGCAAGCTAATGTCAAATGGACACTGTCCCACTGACCTGACCTGTTAAGCACCTTTGGCTTTGAGGGAAACCGTCCTGTGACTGTTTTCATCTTCATCTTTCTGAGAGGATTGTAAAACATGAGAACAGCAGGAGTAACCTGGATGATGCTGTGAAACTGGGCTTATGATTACTTTAAAGTGTAAATTTCACTGCCCAACACACGCGATCCATTGAGCAGCATAACAAACAGGTGGAGCAAAACAGCTACGAGCTACGAGACAGGCGGATTGTAACTTTTATTAAACTACATGAAAAAATTAGTCGGCAGACTCTCTGAAAAACTCCAGAGTCATCCAGAAGTTTGCCCAGAGGATAAACCGCCGTGCTGCCTTTCTCTTTACATGAGCCCTCCGCTGTGGTGAGTGAAAGCATCTTTTATCATCCTGACTCTGTGCTATTGCGCCGTGCATGGACCAAATTGTTGTGCTGGATTGATTGATACTAGGCTATGGATTGTGGTTGTTGTTAATAATGTTGATAATTGTTGTTTATTATCCAAGATTATATTATATTAAGAACTCGCTGGCTGTATGAAAGGTACAGAGCCAAAAAGGGGATATATATTGGCGGACATTCTTTCCATTTTGATTGCTGGATCTCTGTGGAAAGCAGCTCTAGATCTCTTAAACCTTGTCTGTTGTCGACTTCAGTGGTGTTGAGCTTACTGCTCTTTGCTTATGGCCCTGTTGGCTCATTTTATCTGAGCTTGGTTGTGTCTGCTTAAATATTGCATTCTTAATTTAGATTTGTGACAGTGGTACTGTAACTTGCGTAAATTAACTCCTCTCAGTGGAGCCATGACTTGTTAAACAGTGGCGAGAGAGTATTGTAATTTTACTGGCATCTATGTTTTGAAACCATTTTTATAAAGTTGTATAGTTAATGACACAACTCTGTACAGACACATGTATATTTCAGTTAGTCTAATATTGTTATAGGGTTGTGTGGGGACAGAGGACCCAAAAGCAGCACTCTGAGGGAAGGAGGTTTATTGAGGGATAAAGGGGTAGAGGGACTGGAGAGGAGAGAGGTGGATGTCAGGGAAACAGGCACGGGGAACCAGAAAGACTGGGGGCCAGGGAGCCGGGGAACACTGTGGCCGAGGAAGCAAGGAGCGGTGGGAGAACAGGGAGGACGCCGTGGGGGTAGTCTGAGGAGGAGAGGGCCGGTGGATGAGCCCAGCCGACTGAACGGAGGACGAGGGTGAGTGTACCTGGGAGGGAAACAGACAGAGAGACAGGGTTAGAGGTGATGGCGACAAAGCACAGGGAAAATGTGAAAAAACAAGAAACATGAAAAGCCTGAACACGGAGGTGGTACCGGGTATGGAGCAATGATGATCAAGCCAGGATGGTGTGGAGAACCGGGGTTGAAATACAGGCAGGCATGAGGTGATTACTGGCAGGTGTGGCAGGCTGACGAGGTGGCTGATGAGATGTAGGTGCAGGTAGTTGGCTGGGCTCAGGAGCAGAGGGAGAGAGAGCACACGGGAGAAAACACAGGGAGGCAGGCAGGGAACAGAAAACCAAGGAAAAAGTGGAATAACTAATAAATAGGAGAAACAACCAGGACACTCACCGTCAGCTGGGCTGCCACCACAACAGGGCCCCCTCCTCAATGGACGCCTCCCGGCAGCCTTCCCACTGGACAAGGCGGGGCTTGGCAGACGAACAGAGGGAGGAAGTCCTGGACCCCCACCAGTCGGCTGGTGGGGGTCCAGGGTCCAAAACCAAACAGGGAATTCAGGGAGGGCTTCAGGACTGGGAAGGGTTAGGGGAACAGGCAGGGCCGAACTGAAAACATAGGGCTAGACAGGGTGCCAGAGGGTAGAGCTGGGAGGCCAGGGGGTTCGGGCGGACCAGGGGAGCCATGGAGTTCAGGGGGGCTGCCCGACGACAGAGTAGGGGAGCCAGAGAGTATGGGCGGGCGGCCCGAGCGACGGGCTATGGGGGGAGACGACCTCTCCAGAGGCATGGCGACAAAACATGGCGACCGGGGAGCCGTGCGTGCGACAGCAGCGGGGGGAGTCGAGCACGAGGCTGCTGGACTGAGGGCCTTGGTGCGAGGAGCAGGGGTCGGCCGGACCACCGGCGGGGCTGAAGCCGGTCGATCCGCCAACAAGGCATGGGGGCTAGCGGCCCTAAGGGGCAGGGGATCGGGGGGACAGGCTGGAGGCGCTAGCCGTTTGGGGATCAGGAGGGATAGGCTGCGGGCGCTAGCAGGCCGGGGAATAGGCTGGGGGCCTGCGACGCTAGCGGGCTGGGGATCTAGGGAGAGTGGTACATGTTGGCGGGAGCCGTGATGGCCACCACGGAACCCAGAGAAGACGGCCGGGCGGGTTCCCTCAAACTGACAACAGGGGTCAAGCGTGGTGTCGGGCGGACCCGGGGAACAACAGGCAGGCCGGGCACCAGAAGGGTCTGGCAGGGTGCTAGTAGCGCTCGCAGACATGGGAACAGGCTGGGGGCTGGCGGCAGGGGTCTGGCTACACAGGGAAATGCTTCCCAGCCTGCAACTAGAGGGTTGGGTAGGAGAACACTGGGGGCTAGCGGGGAGATGGAAAAATCTGGCCAGCCACTCTGGGACGGCGTCTCAGCCACAGCCTCTGAGAAACCTTTACCTGGCCAAAGGTCAAAAGCGCCAGGTTGTAGCCCGTGTGAGTCGAGCCCCTCCACTTTTCCTCCAACAGCTCCTTGCACAGCTGACTGGCTGCCTCCTGAAGGGCGGTTGCTGGGTCCATAGTTGGCTTGATCGTTCTGTTATAGGGTTGTGTGGTGTGGGGACAGAGAGGACCCAAAAGCAGCACTCTGAGGGAAGGAGGTTTATTGAGGGATAAAGAGGTAGAGGGAGTGGAGAGAGGTGGATGTCAGGGAAACACAGGCATGGGGAACCAGAAAGACTGGTCCCCATGCCGGGGAACACTGGGGCCGAGGAAGCGAGGAGCAGTGGGAGAACAGGGAGGACGCTGTGGGGGTAGTCTGAGGAGGAGAGGGCCGGTGGATGAGCCCAGCCGACTGAACGGACGACGAGGGTGAGTGTACCTGGGAGGGAAACAGACAGAGAGACAGGGTTAGAGGTGATGGCGACAAAGCACAGGGAAAATGTGAAAAAACATGAAAAGCCTGAACACAGAGGTGGCACCGGGTATGGAGCAACGATGATCAAGCCAGGATGGTGTGGAGAACCGGGGTTGAAATACAGGCAGGCATGAGGTGATTACTGGCAGGTGTGGCAGGCTGACGAGGTGGCTGATGAGATGCAGGTGCAGGTAGTTGGCTGGGCTCA
>NC_060169.1:4641128-4641731 GCF_021292245.1 Micropterus dolomieu | reverse complement strand
GGAGGAGAGGGCCGGTGGATGAGCCCAGCCGACTGAACGGAGGACGAGGGTGAGTGTACCTGGGAGGGAAACAGACAGAGAGACAGGGTTAGAGGTGATGGCGACAAAGCACAGGGAAAATGTGAAAAAACATGAAAAGCCTGAACACAGAGGTGGCACCACTGTCAGTTAGTAACTGGGAAACTCAGCTATTTAACCTCAGTAGGGTCGTTTGCCAGGATCGTCGATACTGCTGGTTCGTTAGTGTTCCTGGTTGCTGTAACGACAGTCGTTACAGTCGTTAGGACTACCGGTGGCTAAGACTGAACGACCATCGTTGGTGTCTTCACCTGAGGCCAATAGGTTACGTTTGTTGAGTTTCCCGGGAAGTGATGAAAGGACAGCATTGTAAGTGGGGGATAAGTGGTGGCGTAGAAACCCTCCTCTGATCAATGACGGCTTCTCAACCCGGGTGTAGATGGCTTCCTTGACACCTCTGTCAAACCATCCATCTTCTCTGTCTAAAATGTGCACCTGGTGGTCCTCAAACGAGTGTCCTCTGTTCTTCAGATGTAGGTAGACTGCAGAGTCTTGACCTGAGGAGTTGGCCCTTCTGTGTTGAGC
>NC_060169.1:4639631-4641108 GCF_021292245.1 Micropterus dolomieu | reverse complement strand
CAGGTAGTTGGCTGGGCTCAGGAGCAGAGGGAGAGAGAGAGCACACAGGGGAGAAAACACAGGGAGGCAGGCAGGGAACAGAAAACCAAGGAAAAAGCGGAATAACTGATAAAAAGGAGAAAAAACCAGGACACTCACCGTCAGCCGGGCTACCACCACAACAAATATAAAATAAAAATATTTATGCTCCATGATATCTGTAATCTTGAGTAGGCTTGTTCCCAGTAAATGTTTTGTACTTTGCAGCTTGTGCACTCCAACAAAAGCTGTAGTTGTTTTTTTAAGGAAAAGGTCAACTAGTGTATTTGAAGAACAATTAACACATACATAACACATTAAAACAGGATTTTTTTTATGGAACTCAAAATGTTAACTGAACTGGTTTTAGTCTATGGACATTAGTCAGTTAGTAACTGGGAAACTCAGCTATTTAACCTCAGTAGGGTCGTTTGCCAGGATCGTCGATACTGCTGGTTCGTTAGTGTTCCTGGTTGCTGTAACGACAGTCGTTACAGTCGTTAGGACTACCGGTGGCTAAGACTGAACGACCATCGTTGGTGTCTTCACCTGAGGCCAATAGGTTACGTTTGTTGAGTTTCCCGGGAAGTGATGAAAGGACAGCATTGTAAGTGGGGGATAAGTGGTGGCGTAGAAACCCTCCTCTGATCAATGACGGCTTCTCAACCCGGGTGTAGATGGCTTCCTTGACACCTCTGTCAAACCATCCATCTTCTCTGTCTAAAATGTGCACCTGGTGGTCCTCAAACGAGTGTCCTCTGTCCTTCAGATGTAAGTAGACTGCAGAGTCTTGACCTGAGGAGTTGGCCCTTCTGTGTTGAGCCATGCGTTTGTGTAGTAGTTGTTTAGTCTCCCCAATATACAGGTCTGTGCATTCCTCACTGCATTGGACCGCATACACTAGATTGCTTTTCTTTCTTTGGGGTGTACCAGCATCCGTCTTAGCGTGTTCTTGGGTTTAAAAAACACAGGGATGTTGTAATTGTTAAAAATCCTCCTGAGTTTCTCTGATACTCCAGACACGTATGGAATCACAATGTTGTTGCGTTTGACCTTCTTTTCCTCCTCCCCTGTAGTTTTGTTCTTCTTGGATCTTGTGGCTGTTTTCACAAAAGTCCATTTAGGGTATCCACAAGCGGTAAGTGCCCCCTTCAGGTGTTTCTGTTCCTTCTCTCTGGCTTGGGCGCTTGTTGGTATGTTTTCCGCTCTGTGGTGCAGTGTTTTCATGACCCCTAGCTTGTGCTCCAGTGGGTGGTGTGAATCGAAGAGTAGGTATTGGTCTGTGTGTGTGGGTTTTCTGTAAACACCAATCTGCAGGCTCCTGTCCTCTTCAATGTGTACAGCGCAGTCCAGGAAGGCCAAACTGTTGTTGTGAACATCTTCTCGTGTGAACTTGATGTTACTGTCCACAGAGTTGATGTGTTCTGTGAAGGCTTGCACTTCCTGGCTTTTGATTTTG
>NC_060169.1:4638738-4639611 GCF_021292245.1 Micropterus dolomieu | reverse complement strand
TGGCTTCCTTGACACCTCTGTCAAACCATCCATCTTCTCTGTCTAAAATGTGCACCTGGTGGTCCTCAAACGAGTGTCCTCTGTCCTTCAGATGTAGGTAGACTGCAGAGTCTTGACCTGAGGAGTTGGCCCTTCTGTGTTGAGCCATGTGTTTGTGTAGTAGTTGTTTAGTCTCCCCAATATACAGGTCTGTGCATTCCTCACTGCATTGGACCGCATACACTAGATTGCTTTTCTTGTGTTTGGGTGTGCAGTCTTTGGGGTGTACCAGTATTTGTCTTAGTGTGTTCTTGGGTTTAAAAAACACAGGGATGTTGTGTTTGTTGAAAATCCTCCTGAGTTTCTGTGATACTCCAGACACGTATGGAATCACAATGTTGTTGCCCACACACACAGACCAATACCTACTCTTCGATTCCCACCACCCACTGGAGCACAAGCTAGGGGTCATGAGAACACTGCACCACGGAGCGAAAAACATACCAACAAGCGCCCAAGCCAGAGAGAAGGAACAGAACCACTTGAACGGGGCACTTACAGCCTGTAGATACCCTAAATGGACCTTTGTGAAAACAGCCACAAGATCCAAGAAGAACAAAACCACAGGGGATGAAGAAAAGAAGGTCAAACGCAACAACATTGTTTAAGAGAAACCACCAGAAACATCTGTAAATGCATAGCACAGTGTTTCCCCTGGTTTCCCCACATTATTACCCTGTAACTGTGGCGCCGCGGTAGTGCGGCAGGGTGAAGGAGGGTGCAATTGATAGCAACTGTGTACAGCGTGTCAACTTCGACAACCCAGCAGTATTCTAACGTTAACATATCCGTCTCCGGTATTGACAGCGTTGTGTTAAGAAAATAGATAGACTA
>NC_060169.1:4525256-4638718 GCF_021292245.1 Micropterus dolomieu | reverse complement strand
CTTCTTGGATCTTGTGGCTGTTTTCACAAAAGTCCATTTAGGGTATCCACAAGCGGTAAGTGCCCCCTTCAGGTGTTTCTGTTCCTTCTCTCTGGCTTGGGCGCTTGTTGGTATGTTTTCCGCTCTGTGGTGCAGTGTTCTCATGACCCCTAGCTTGTGCTCCAGTGGGTGGTGGGAATCGAAGAGAAGTTATTAGTCTGTGTGTGGGGGTTTTCTGTAAACACCAATTTGCAGGCTCCTGTCCTCTTCAATGTGTACAGACCAAAATCCATACAATAGAACCAGAGATATCCTTTTTTCCCCCCCACACACATTATTCTTGTCAAAGCCTGTTACCTACATTACCCACGGTGCAACAGGACAGTGTGATCGGAGATTCAGGCGTTTTGCAAACAGCAGCTAATGTAACTAAAGCGGAGATGAGGAGCGATCTCTTCTTTCTAACTCCACACCCCCAGGATATTTTTATTTTCAAACTTGTAGTCTTCAGCCTTCATTTTATTGCAGTATTTTATTACTAATCACTGTCAATCAATAAATATGTTAAGTAATCTGCTCCAGTTTCAGCCAATCAACAGCCTTGCTTGGCTAATATCATTTCAATATGATTCATCTCTTATTAAATATTTTCCATGATTGTGTCACCACCGAAGCTTATACTTGCTATATTATTACCAGCAAGCAAAGAATTAATTCAGTAATTCATTTTGGGATCTGCATGTAAATAAGTGAAGAATGACTGACAGCGAGTACCTTCCACTCCCAGAGCACTCCTGGACAGCAATCACAGGGGAGGGGGGGAATACAGCTGTTGTAGGACAGGGGGTGGACAAGGTGGACGTCCCCGTGTCCAAACCTGTGGAGGCCGAGTAGGATGAGGTCATTGCCTCATCCACCGACGGGCTGCCCTTCAGGAAAAGCCTGTGGAGAGGAGAGAAGAGGGATTACATTTACATCCAGGAAACTCAAGTCAGGTATTGTTCTTTTTTATGTATTTATTTTATGAGATGGACTGGTTTATCCTACAGTAGTGGTCAAATGCCTTTAATATATGTTTATAATATGACTGAAAAATCCCTGGGGCATTTTATCAGTATATCATATATCGGTAATATATCAATATAAAACTGAACCCTAAGGACCACCATAGCTGATTCATGGGACTGGATGTTCTGAGTCAACTCAGTCAACTTTTTACTATGATGGCAATAAACACTTTAATAATTATTAATTATTTATTCAGATATTTCTGCATTTCAGATTATTGTCTGTTGCCTTCTCGCTGGTTTAAAGTGGGTTGTCCAAGATCATGTCTTGTTATTCCACGCACCAATCAGAGTTAAGCAACATTTGAAACAAAAAGAAGTTATTTAGTACTTGACCCTGAAAAAGACTATAAATACAATCAAGACAGACACAATATAATTACAAATTATTATTATTATTTGTAACCCTCTCACGCAATAAAATTTCACATCCCTTTTAGCAGTTCAGTACTAAGGTGTCATCGTCTACCTGCCGGGTCCTCGCATGTCCCTGATCTCCACGTTGAGGAAGGGCAGGAAGGGGTTTCCACAGAAGGGGCAGGTGGTGTTCAGGTTGGAGTCGTCTGCCGTCCAGCCAGCCATGATCTCCTCATCGTACACCAGGCAGTCACACGTCTTACAGCGAGAACAGCTGGAGATCAGCAGCTGGAAACACACACACACACACAGAGTGGTGAGCTTACGGACCAATGGTGATAGTGATTTATCTTCACTAGTATGATTAATGATAGTATGACTGGTTAAAGGCTGAGGATACAGGATTTCTGCATGACTTCACTAAACACAATCTTTTACCACCAAGATGTAGTCTGCTGCTACGCCCTCAGGTTCATCATAATAATAATCTTTATTTGTAGAGCACTTTTCAAAAACAAGTTACAAAGTGCTTTAACAAGTGTAAAGACAATAATACCCAAGAGACAAAATCATAATGTGTGTTTCAATATATATTATTCCAATGTAAAGAAATATTATGCTGAGGGAGAATTTTTAGCTTGCAAAGCATTTTGCCATTCCTGAAAGTTATAAAAGATGTTTCTAAAAGTTATTCATTCAGAGTGAACTATCATCAAAGAATTCATTCTTGCTGACATGCGAGCATCAGCCAGCATCCAGTGACAAGTGAATGCCAAGAAAATTCTCAGTTGCATAGAAGCTCCCTTTCTGCAAGCACAGCTTGAATACATGTTTCTCCATAAAATACAAATTCACAACATATTTTATACCTTTATATATTTAGCAAAACCCAAAGTAAAACCAGGAAAACACACCGTATCCCAAGCTTTCTATTAGGGGCTTCTTGGCATCACTTTGATAAAAATTGTTTATGATTAATTTGTACATAAAATACGTTTTGTATCTACTGTGAGCCAATTGCTGAATCCTGTAGTTTTACCTCCATGGCGTAGTTGTTGAAGATGCTGGTGTTGCTGGTGTAGCGCGAAGAGCCGAGGTCCGACTTGTCTGGCAGAGGGAAGCCAGGAGGCGAGTATGAAGGATGATCAGAATATGTGACGATACATAAGAAGTCAACATGTCACAAACAGAACATATTTCTTGACCCATTTAAGAAAATTTGTGACGTCGTGACATCACGCTTTAGGGACTTGTTTTTGGTAAGTGTATTTTTTTGGGGGGGGATATGTTTTTTTTGCCAACATACAACCAATAAAATTTTGGAAAACAGGTCATACTGTAAACTTCTGTTTTGGAAATTGATCATATTAGAAACTGACAAGGAACACTGTTAATGTTTCTTCAGCTGAGTTAAGTTAGACGTTGTTGCTTACAACGGTCTCTTGATCGAGGGTTGCTCTTACCAGGAAGCAGAGATGTGGGCCCCCCAAGGCTGGAGCCTGCAGTGGGGCTGTCCAGTCTGCTGCGGAGGGGACTGCGCCTGGGGCTCCTGCGGGGCCCTGCAGGGCCATTCCTCTGTGGAGAGACCACAGAGCTCCCTGACTCCCCGCAGTCCTCTTCATCCAGCAGGGAGGAGCAGTCTGGATCTCCAACACCGAGGGAGGACACACTTAGACGGTCACTGAGCCCATCCTGGATGAACAGAGAAGAACCGGGCAGGTTAATGGACTAATGGATAATACTCACAGCAACAGTAAAATATATATTTTTTTACATCTCTTCAAGGAAACAAATATGACATTTTTACTGACATCACCACTGAAATGCATCTACCCTATGACCTTAATTACACAGTTTAGAAATGTTATATATGAACGATTAAAAGGATTCTTGTGGGAGTACTTCTTCCAGGATTTGAACGGGATGGGAGTATTTCTGTGGGAGTAAAAATCCACTCCTCTGTCACACTAGCGTTGATATCACAGTACGTTTTGTACGTGTCAGGAGGTGAGTGAAGATGTATGCTGTATCTGAGTGTTTTTAGTTAGCAGAAAAGTCTGATCAAAGACAAATACTGTCAGACACTCAACAGCCAGAAGATGGCAGCAGCACTCCAACTCTAGACTACTGCTTATTTGACTGTTTAATACTGTAGGCAACAGAAACAGATTTGCTAAGGTGCGAAAGTACAATCACAATTGTATTTGCATTGCATTACTGAACACTAATAAATTGAGATGCACAACTTTTTTTCAATTAAAATATGCAGTATGTGTTCAAAATCAGATCATTATTTCTATATAACCTCTTTGGAGCTCTCTGTGCTCTTAAAACAGAACATAATAAGGATCACGTCTTGAGTCTCACGTAAAAGTTTATTCCATATGATCTAGAGAAGCTGAAGCCTAAAAACTGTTTCGATTTTTTTAGTTTATCCTAGTGCAGGCAGCTGTTTTCAATTAATTTGCAGAGACTAAAAACCAGCATGTATTAGGAAGTTTTAGTAATTTTTCACATTATTGTTACTTGGTAATGCAATGCACACTTGTCAAATCAATCTGTATTTTAACAAAAACACACAACAATAAGTTCACTTTGACAACAGGACTCTGTACCTTGGTAGGTGTGGTGTATGTGGCAAGACGGGAATACCAGCGGCTCGCCTTCTCTGCCACGCCCTTCCCAGCAGAGAATACACTGGTCTTGAATACATCAAGCGTTGGCGTGAGCAGAGTGTCCAGAGCAAAGGAAGAGGAGGAGGGTGAAGGGGACGCCAGGCTCATCCTGTCTGTCCTCTCCCTGTACGGGCTGGGTCGGGGGCTGGGGCTGGGGGTTGTGCTAGAGCTGCGACAGGCAGGCGACGAGCACAGACGTTGTCGTGAGATGGGTTGGGAGGGCGAGGGTGGGTGGAAGGTGCGGGAGCGGGGTACTCCAGCAGTCCTGAGGGGGGAGCTGTGGGGAAGGCTGGCTCTGCGGGGGATAGAGAGTGAGGAGGGGTAGAGAAGGAGGGGGCTAGCAGGGTCCTGCAGGTCCAGACTGGGTGTACGGCTGCTCAAAGGGCTACCCAGGTGGTTCATGTAGAGCTCAATCTCCCTGGCCAGGTGCCTACGGGCACTCTGCGTGCTGGTGTCGTCCCCCTCTGGGTACTGATCCTCATTTTCCTGCTCAGACTGTGACTCTGCTGCCAGCAGGGATAGAGGGTCGTAGCCGGTCTCAATGCCTGTGCGCTTGACAGCTCCTCTGGATGTCTCCGTGCTCATGCCACTGTAGCTGGCGCTGCGTTCGACAGGTTTCTTGTGAGATTTGTTGGTTTTGTGAGAGCTGATTCCAGCCCCTGTGGCAGGCTTGTCTAAATCCAGATCTTCCAAGTCAAAAATGGCCTCTGTATTACTTCTGTCCTCATCACTAGAGTCTTGTCCCTCCTCTTCCTCCTCCCTGTGATCACGACTCCTGGCAGCACCAGCCTTTGCAGCCGGCCCCTCTAACGCACCCAGTGGCAGTGATTGAGGCCTCTTATTTTTACCCAAGTTGGCAGCGGAGAGAATTTTGACGTCTGCGCCCAAGTGTCCTGCGATCTTATCTGGGTCGGTTTCACCTTGGCTCATGCCCAGGCCGAGGACAGTGGTGCCACTGCCGCTGCTGCCCACGGTGTCGCTGCTAAGTTGGCGGTCCCTCACGCCCAGCCAGTCAAGAGCTGAGCCGTTTCTGGCGCTGCCTACCGTCTCCTCCAAAGCACTCTTATGTCTCCTGAGCAAACTGTTGGCCTGGACCTCACCGATCTCATCCAGTGAGGAAGTGAAGAGGAGACCTGAAACATGGCCTGAGAGAGAGGGAGGGGAAGAACTACTTAATCACTTGCATTTGTATTCAGAGGTGACATAAGTGAGTAATAGAGTTACAAAGTGGGAGGAGTAATTTGGAGTAAAAGTCCCTATTATTTTCTACATAGATAACTCAGGTGACTAACTGTTGGAGCTCCTTAGTCCTCGAATGGACATGAAACTTCATCATTAATACAAAATAAGAGCAACTGCATCAGAAAATATTATAAAAAGAACAAGCCTGTGTGCATACGTTAACTACAGCCAAGTACCATTTTAGTAGGAAACACCCAATCACTGAGCTTAAAATTCTGTTGCATGGGCTGCTAATGATGAGTTTGAGGTAAATATGCTTTGTAGAGATAAGATAATACAGTTAAATCACATCTCGTTCAGATTTTGAAAACAGGCAAAGAGTTCCTAATATGCTACAGCTTTGATTATTTTCTCTGGCTTCTTCTCCATGGCAACAGCCGCTGAGGCTCATGGGTTTTGAAACAATTAAAATTGAAGGTCTGTGTTTCTATGTTGAGGATATCATTAAAATAAAAGTGGAAAAACATTTTAGTTCCCAGCATCTCCCCCACACAATCTATTTTCTTTACCTGCACTGGCAGAGCCTTTGGGTTTACAGGATGAATCGTCGTATGGACAGCTGCTGCGAACAATGCCACGGGATTTGAAGGAGGAATGGACCTCCATGTCCAGCTGAGGGAGGCAATCTTTACTTCCCTTGGCGCTCTCCGTCTCTGACACTACAAACAGAGAAAATCACAATTTATAATCAGACGTTTTTTTTTACAATATGCACAGCTTGAAAAATGGCCCCGTTCTTAAAAAATGTATTGCACGGACAGCGCACAAGTGAAATGCTTTGATGTTGAGAAACCAAAATGAATGAATCATCTCTGTAGGAGACGGAAAGATCAAGGCAGAGGAAGGGGAAATCCCGTGTGGCTGTGAAGCTGCCGAGTTATAATTTTTTAGAAGGTACAGTATGACTGAAATATCAGGCGATATCAGATCAGACAGACTACTGACAGGAGCTGCAGTCGCTCTCCTTCTTGTCATCTTTGTCGGGGGCTGAGTCCGGGGCACTGGGGTCTCCTCTTCGAACCTCCTCTTTGGACAGTGAGTTATAACCCAAGTCTGATTGATCCCCTAGAGAACAGAGAGAAAGACAGAAAGACAGAGATGAAATGAGATGAGAGGGACGCAATTAACTCTGAACCACAAGCTCACAGAAATATGTAACACAACGCATGGAATATATATGCAGAGGAACGGTTCAAGTAGAAACTAAAATTAGCAATTCACCAACAATGTTACGTGACGCCTCTTCTATCACGGAGTCCTTTATGTGGACAGTATTTACTGAACACAACCGAAAATGTTTTTTTTGTGTGAACAAAAGGGTAATCTATTGCAGCTTTACAAAGTGGTAGGAGAGGTAAATGAAACATAAATAAGAGAAAGAACTAGTGAAGCGATTCTTCCCTTTCATCTCCTCAGTCCTGGGAGGCACAGCACTGCTGCAGGGAGAGGTGAGAAGCAGCTAAGCTGTGCTGAACAAAAGAATCCTCCTCGGGGTATGCAGAGATCTACAGTAAACTGTGAGGAAACTAACTGCAGTTTCACAGCTGCTAATGAATTTAGCTGTTGAGCTTGCAGTCACTCCAGGCTGACTCTTCCATCTGTCTCTAAAACTTCTCTGGGTCTCCAGGCAACCAGCTGTCTGATGATTTGCTCTCCTCTTTCATCTTTCCCATGAACCTCTCGGGCCGTCACCTCTGAATAAAACATGAGGCTGCACAGCCCGGCTGTAATACAGTATGGAGCGACTTGCAACTGATGGCAAGTGACAAAACTCATTGGGCGAATTGTAATAATCAATGAACTGCACATCGAGGGTCCTCCCCTCCTGCTGTGCTGTGAGCTGTGGATCCCTCTCAGGCTTTCTGCACACAAGGCGACGTCTCCTGCCGAGTTGCCATCTCCATGATTAAAATCATTTCCGTAATCAAAAAGAATGTGCCTCTGGGTAATTACTCGCCATAATTGACAATGACAAATCACTCTGTGGTGAAGCGAGGAGTGAGAGTAAATGCAAAAGAGAGATGAGCAGCAGACTGTGATGTGCCGGATAGAGAGATGACACAGTGGAGCAAAGTAAGGGGAGGCGAGATCACTGAGACGGAGAGAAACAGAGAAGAAAAAACGTGACGATGAAAGTCAGAAAATAAAAAAGTTCCCAGGTGAGACGGAAAAATGGAACCAGAGAGAGACAGACAGGCAGACTGACAGAGAGGTTTACCTGGGTGGAGGGTGGCTTCTCTGAGCTCAGAGCCCCCCCAGCGTGAGTGGGTCACCAGGGCCCTGGCGCCCACGCTGCCGCCCCCACGGCCGGCTGCATGCAAGGGCAACACAGGCAGGGCCAGAGTGAAGGGCAGGGTTAGGGACAGAGCAGAGCAGAAACCACAGCCGCAAAACCAGGGAGGGACATAGATGGACAACAGGGACGAAAGGAAGGTGGAAAAACAAGGCAGCAGAGGTAAGGAGGTGTAAGAGGAAGATGAGGGAAAGTGTCCGTCGGTGAGCGGGACAAATGAGGAAGGAGAAATAAAAAATGTCATTGAGAGAGAAGAAAAAGATGTAGAACAAGATGGCTGCCTGTGAAAGATTAAGTCAAGCAGCAGCCATGTTGAGTGTACCTGTGCTAGATCTATCATCAGTGGGGTCTACTTTGACGGAGTCAGTGGCGTAGGGGCCCTGCTCGGCCAGGTTAGTGTCGGCAGAGCTATCCAGGCTGCAGTGACTCACAGCGTCCAGGTCGCTGCCATCTGCCCAAAGACAACAAGGCATTAAAGGAAGCCGGGCGCCATTTCTACTCCACAAGCAGCCAACGGTTTGTCTTTTTATTGTTAGGTGGACTACAAGAACTTTCCCATTGAATCTGTGTTTTTAACGTCACAAAGAAGTTGTATTTTTATTTTGTCTTGGTTCTGTGATTTGATATAAAGCCAGTAGAACCAGCATACAGTACAGTAAGAATGATTGATTACGTATTACTGATTAAAGGACTGTTTAAAAGCTTAAAAATACTATGAGATGTGAAAAATGTCTTTAAAACACTGCTTGTAACATTTTTATTTATGGGTGCAATGGTTTCCTAGAAAGGAACGTTTAGATGTAAATTAATATTAATTATAGGGAAAACAAAGACTGATTCAGTTGTTATTCTTCCAATTATCTCCAATTAAACCCTTGAAATCAACAAGCGCTTACAAACTCAACCCAGCTAACTTAATTCAAATAAATGTTACAGAGCACTGTCTCTATTTCCCCCATAATAAATACCAAATTACACAGAAACTTCCAAGAAGTTATTAGAAAAGAATATGTGAAGTGTGTGGGGCGGGAGTGGAGTGAGTGTCCTGTATTAGAAATAATGTCATCAATAATATTGTAAACAATTAAAAGAAATCAAATTGTGTCTGTAAGTGGTGTGTAACAGGGAGTATCTTTAAAAAAAAAAAAAAAAAAATATGCAGGGATTAGCAGGACGGGGATTAGCATGATTAGCTGGGTGTGTAGGTGTTCACTGACATGCAGGGGATTTAAATCACACATGTTGTGATAGTTGTGTTTTATAGTTGTCCCTTCCAACTGGTCATTTATTACAACTGACAAATGTAATTTTAGAAATGGTGGCTAGTTATATATTCTTTTCTGAACTTGAGTTACATGGATCTGACTATTTGAGATCGTATCCTTCAGTCTTTGATCATTACCTACTTACATTATTAGCGACTAGCCTAAGTGATTTATTTAAATCATGCAAGGAAAGTTTTCCATGTGTAACGTTATGAAAAGTTTCTCACCTTCTTGGATAAAGACTCTACTTACTTTTATTATGTTAAAGTTATTTGAAGCGATTACATGTACATGTTTTGATCCACCTGAGCGTGAAACCTTTCTGAAGTACAATTCTGAGGTATTTGTACTTTACTATCCAAGGAAGGTTAAATCAATGGCGACTGGACTTTGTCGACTTGGATAACTTTGACCTGGATGACTGAGAATCTTCATAAACACCACTCAACTATATTTTAGAGCCAAGTATTGTACTTTTTACTCCACTACATTGATTTCAAAGCTTGATTTACTAGTTACTTTGCATATTCAGATTATTACTACAAACTATTATCAACAAATACATTAAAATGTATTAATATAGATTAAACTACTCAGCAGTATATAAATTAGTAATAAAGTAAATCAGCTACACCATTAAAGTGACATACCCATTAATGCGTCAATAATTATAATGCAGTAATATAAAATATATATTATTCTGAAATGGACCATTCTGCATAATGAGTACTTTTACTTTGATCCTGATGCTAATACTTATAATAATAATTCTACACTTTTTCTGTAACTACTTTTACATAGGTTACCACCACTGCTGGTGTGCACACCAGAGAAGCATGCAGATAGTAAATTATATGTACAGTCCCTTTATTATACTATCAACTGATTCTGATTCTGTAGTGTTCATAGCTGCTCTGGGTTTAAATGCATTTTTACCGGGGGTACGTTCAAGCTAAAGCAACGTGTTAAGCTTCTCTCCAACTCTGGTTTGAGCCACTTAAAAATAAACTGTACAAACCACAACTTTGGAATTTGTCAAGTTTGCAGGATCATCGCAAGTCTGTGCATCAGATTATCTGCAACAAAACATGCTTATAAAGAGATAACACACACATGCAGAGTGTTTATTGATCACAGTTACCTGACAGAGGGCTCTGGGTGAGGGGAGCGTGTCGTCGCAGCGCCTGTTTGAACTGCGCCACGCCCACGACGACATTTCTCAGCTTCATCCACAGGAAGTATCCTCCTCTGGTGCTGGAGGGCCACGTGCTCTCCAAAACCGCCTGGAGAAGGCAGAGGAGGAAAAATATCGGTGAAGACAGTGAGGAGACCAAGATAAAGGAAAAATGTAGCTGCTAAATGACTTTGTGATGAAAGACTTTTTAGTTCATTTTTAATCCAAATGATTAAGAATATAGATGTTTTTTTGTTTTTTTAAATATCTTTCACCATGAAATGTTCTTACATCCATCTATAAATAAATCACTGAACATGAAGAGTCTGAATATTGTGAGAATTGCAGCTCCGATTTCATTCATTCAGCTTCAACTCAACATTTTTGAAGTGAGTGAACTAAAACTGAACCAATTACTGTCCCTTATAAAGTCTGGAATTAATTTTTCATCAAAGGCATTAACTGCAGTGCTATTAGATCCACAGTCACACTTAACATCAGAAAAGGAAAGGCGCTGCAGCTGTTGGTGGCCAAGTCACGTTTGACAGTCTCTGTCTGCTCCTAAAATACACTTCAGAAGTCCCCTGAGAAAAACACAATTGGTATGCCACCGAGCAGAACTGGGTTTATTATGCAGGCTGCCCCTGTGTGAAGAGTCTCAGGCTCTGGGCCAGGTGAAATGATACTGCCGTCATGGAGATGTCAACAATGTTTTTTTAAGCCGAAATCAATAACATCTTAAGACTCAAGTGATATCCAGAGCTGATATTTAACGTCTGTAAAGAAACAGTTTGAGCTTATTTGAATTCTTTCCAAGAGTTAAATAAAGAAGACCAACTCTTGTGGTTTGACGAGGGGAGATGCATGCTGGAAATATTTCTTTGTCTTTGAACAGAGTCTGGTTAGTTATGCTCATCACTTTGAAGCTTCATATTAAGCATGCAGACATAAAAAGACATAAAGCTAAATATTTAACACATTGACAATGTCAAGGTGACGACAATATTCCTGGAAGACACTGCGCCCGGCAAGGAAATAGTCTGGCACATAACCTCCATAAAACCACAATGTGACGTTTGTGCGGATTAATGTAACAGAATAAAATGTGTCAGTTAGTGAGCTTTAGAGGTGCTACTAGGTGGATTTGTTTCGACACCGCCAGGCTAGCCTTTCTCTCCGTTTCAAGTCTTTATGGTAAGCTAAGCTATCCGTCTTCTAACTGTAGCTTCATATTTAACAGACATGAGAGAGATGTCGCTCTTCTAGCAGCAAGAAAACTAATCAGTGCATTTCCCTTTGACTTTGAAAAAAAAAAAAAAATCCACTCACTGCACCAGTTTAATTGTAAGTGAGGAAAAAGCTGATGGATAACCTGCACCAATAAAATGTTGGCATTTACAAGATTGTTCGATACCTAACATTCATTAAAAGGCTGTTATCAACCTGACTTCTAGCTCAGCCAATGTACTGGTCTCAACATGAATCTCACAGCTTCGGTCATGCATATTATTCATTATATTTATTTACGATTTTATATATTTAATTTACCCTGCTGCCATCTGGGAAGAGATGTAGAAGTTTCCGCTGCCGCACCACTGGACTGCAGATCAGCTTTTCCCCCTAAATTATGTCACTTTAAACTCAAATTCATCCTCAGCACTGCTTCACTGAATATAGGTTATTTCTATTTACCGCTTGGAGCAGATGGGAGTTACAAACTTTATTTCACTTTACAAGCTGTTGTAATGTTTGTTATTGTTGTTTTAATACATGACTGAACTGTCTGGTTTTCCCACTGTAGTTAGTCTGACAACATCCATGTAATGAAAGAAACAAGTATAAAAAAAAGTGAAAAAAAATGGCATGAGAAATTCTGAGATGCTCCCAGACTGGATTACCAGGTCAGAAGTTCATTACCATGACCTTCTAAAATTCAACAATATCCCAAAATCCCACGACTGCTGGAGATATTAAACTACGTTTTGTTTTTCTAACATTCTTCAGCTGCATAAATAATACAATATTTGGTTGGTGTTTTTCCCTATTATCTATATAAGGGTACTTCAAACTTCATAGTACTGTTGTGGAAATTAACTTTAATTGAACTATTCCTAATTTAGCTAATTTCTTCTTACTTAGTTCAGGGTTTATTCTGGAAACCTGTGTTAAAGTTAAGCACAAACATATTCAGTCCCATTTGTGTGCAACTGAAGACAAACTGAATTTAATGGGGGAAGAATGCCAGAATGAACAGATAACCAATCTCAAGAAGCACGAAAGGGGAAAAACTCCTACAACTGTCCGATGCAGCAGCTGCAGTGTGCGATCAAATAAGATCCTCTGATGAATAAACCTTTACTGCGGCCTTGTCTCCCGATAGCCAGCTCCCACATAAGCCAATTTTGCAACCTGGGTTGTCAGATCAGGGACAGGTTGTGATAATAACAGAGCCACAATTCATCCTGACACCTGGGTATGATCGCACATGACACCGTGCAACCTTCTTTTTATCTGAACGCAAAGTGCCTGCAGAGGCACTACTGTGATTAAGCGTCTCTGCCTCGTCAGTCCCAACCAGAGAGAAATTAATTTTAGTGATGGAGCAACTGAGTAAGAATTTGGATGCAATTATTTATGAGGCTATTGTGAATCATGAATCAACAACCAACGTCTAGACTGCAATCACTCTGCTTTATAATACATCATACGCTCTTCTAAGCTATTTTTATCCATGACATGGCTTAACTTTTTCAGAAACTGCATTTGATCAGTGTCTTTAGAGGTCGTCTGACTTGACGTTGATGTATTATAAGTTATTTCATGCCGTTTATAACAGAAATACTAATTTTGAATATTCCAACAATAACTCGTGATATTTCTCTACATCATAAAAGGTGGAATAAGCGATTTTGGAGAAATCGAAAAATGTGACAAATACCCTGATATACGGCAAAAAACGACACAGCAAGTAATGTAACTAGCAACAGGCTGTCATTTGACAAAAAGATGGGTATTGGATTAGAACTGCATCAAACTTAATATTTTTAAATCACATCGGATCCGATCTGTTGCACAGATAGGGTTGGGCAAAGACTCGTGATATTAGGTTACAAGACGCGATCCCTTACAAGCAGTAACCACGTAAAGCAACAGTGAACACATCTGAACAGTTTATTGGCCCAACCCTACTCGACAGTGAATTTAGTATATTTTCTCATACAGTCGCCTGTCGCTATAAAATGAGCATCAAGGCTGTTTGATTTGTACAGTATCCAAGTCTCCTGAATTTTATTTTATTGCCCTGACTCTGTGTCTTTTTCCATCACAACTCATGGAAAATGGACCCACTCTTTCCAGAGATGTGCTTGACATTTGGCCATGGGTGTGTTCACACATTAGCCGAACTTGCAGCAGAATCAGCAGAACACAGCCACATTAGGAACACCGCACCCACGGCGACAGTATACTGTAAAACTTGGGAGTCCCAGTGCAAATATATTTCTATTAGCACTTGTGTAAGAAACTGCACTGGGTAGGTATTGCGAGTTGCACCTTATATCCACCTTTAAATACAAGGCCACATTTTTAAGGTGTAGATTTGAGCAGAATATGTTTAAAGAATATTCTACCATCAACTATTTTATGACATAAATAAAAACCTTTAATGGCAAATTAACATCACACCACTTTATCAACCACACAGAACAATTTTGGCTCCGTTATGATTAACAGAGGCATGTACTGTACCTTGTTGTAGTAGCCGTAAGTGATGGCATTGGGGTGAACTCCAGCCTTCTTCATCTCAAAGAGGACCCTGACAGCCAGGACAGGTTGGCCATATTGTCCACACAGCTGCATCAGCACCCGGTAGCAAACCTGAACATCATATGTACGTGTTTGATTATTTAAGCAGAAAGACAACAACCCCTACAAATAGACCTTGATGTGAGACAAAAAGCTGAATTAAAACAAGTGGCTGATCTAAAATGAGTGCAAACATTGTTGTAATCGTCAGCAATAGTAAAACCTAACAACATGTCTGGTTGAATGAATGTACCTCGTCAGGGGGCTGCAATTTCTTTGCCTGCATCTTCCTGAGGACATCGTAGGCGGTGCGAAGTGCCCGCACCTTTGAGTGGCACACCTTCACGTATGCTGGCAGACAGATGAACCACAGGCCATAGCAGTGACGGAGCAGGCACTTGGACCACAGTTGGGGGATAGACGAGTACTTCTTGGCTATCTTCTGGGCTGATTTGATCTCCTGTGGAAGAAGAATTTCTTTAATGCACAGATGAGACTCCTGAAATCTAATCTTTTAGATTAAAAGTTCATCTCATCACCCTTGACCCAGTTAATCATATCCTTTTGCTTTCCACCATTACATAAGAAATAAAACTTCCATTTCCATAGCTCCTTGTTTTTTATGTATTGGTTGTTTAAGGCAGTTAAACATTTGTAAAACTGAGTAATTTTCTTTAAAGGTCATCTGATAGTCTAAATTGTTATCAACCATATGCAATTTAGAGATTGTTCTTTTTTTTGGCTGCGAGTTTGGCAATGTTGAAAAATAACCTTGTAATGTTGCTCTAATTTTAGGTAAATCTGAAGAAGCACATCAGCTCAGGACCTAAACAGGCAAATCAATAAATCATTGTGTGACAAAAGTGAGTTACTGCTATGCGGACCTGCTTGGTGCGTCTAAACATGGGGGCAGGGCTGGTGGGACAGCTGTGCTTGGCAGCGAGGCGGGAGGAGGTGGTCCGCAGGCCCTCCACAGGGTCAAACAGGTCAAGACTTAACACTGGGAAACCATCATACCTGATGAAGAACATACACACACACACAAGACGTTTTAATCTCCATGTGACTTCCTAGTTAAATAAAGGTTTTATTTTAGAGACAACAGGCATAAATTTGTTCTCCTGGCACTCCTATGGTGTCAACATAGTAAATTTTGCTCATATCTAATATGAAATGATTCAGATACTGATTGATATAATTATCTACAAAGAGAGATGGTAATAAACTCTGCTGGTCATTGTGGATGGATCATTCGGTGGTTCTGAAAAATCTCTTGGCATAAATTATTTAGAGCAAAAATATGACTGCAGAATACAAACAGGGCATTTTCAGGCCCACACAGACCACCAGTAGTGTTCAGTCTTTGGTCCTCAGTAAGGCAGCTGGACTCCTGCTGGTCTTCAATCAGCTATTCTAAGAATTAGTAAACCAATTTCATCTCAGTGTATTTTTCTGACTTTCCAATTTCTTTCCTGCTGTTAGGTGTGAGTCTTGAATTCAGTTAGACTCATAGAAGATGGTGGGGAGATGGCACTTAACAAATTAGTACACCATTCCCACTTATAAATAACACTTAACTTGTTTGTTTCCAAATTCCACATTCTGTTTTAAAGAGAACATTGGAGAAACTAGCAAGAGACAGCTAGATTTTTAAAGTATCCAACGGAAAAAAATCCCACCCGCTCCCTTTAGGCTTCCCTCCAAAGCCATTCCCTAAAAACACATGTTCATGCGAGTGCTTGGGCAGAGTGCCTGCAGGTAGACAGGCAGGTAGGCCTTCATTACAGTCCTGCGACAGCCACCAGTTTTCTTTTTGTGTCAATGCAATTGATTTATTGATTGCTCTTGGGATATAAAGACAATTTCAACAAATATAACAAAACAAAAAGGCTTCTGAAACAAATTGCCTTCCCTAGCTTTAGGTTCTAGACATGCTCTAATTCAGTCGTCACTCAAATCCTGCTTCGTCACCTTTTAGGACAAAATGTTCACTTGCTGTCTAGTATATTCCACCCACCGACAGGTGCCATGCTAACAAGATAATCAGTGTTATTAACTTCACCTGTCAAGTGGTCATAATGTTATGGCTGATCGTTGTGTAGATCTATTTTGCCGTTTGAGAGGAAATGTCAGATATATAAATACAGTTTTTACCTGTAGCATAGTGGATATTCCTCCCCCTCAGGCAGAGGAGGCAGCTCTGGAGGTGTGATAAAGACTGTGTGCTCACTGCGCTGGGATTCATCAATCTCTATCAGCCTGGTCTCCTCCGGCCTGTCACTGTCCACCTGCGGAACAGAACACACAAACATGAACAGAGATATTTGGGTGGTGGTACTGTGACCCTGCATCTATCACAGCTGACAGAGGGAGGGCGAAGGAAGTATCCCATGAGACAGGTGAGAACTTCAACACAGATCTTGACATAATACCGTGTAATAAATGTGTCAGCTTTTGCATGGGAGGGCTTTGGCGAATTCACCTTTGTAAACCCTACTTTCTTTTTTTTACTGAAGCATAATTTCAAAACAGCTTTGTAGCCATCACCCTGATAGCAGGATTTCTGCAGAATGTCTGGGAAAGCTGAGAGCGGATGACAGCAGGTGACCTAGATTTCCCGAGTGAACAAGCTTCTCTTTATGTTTCTTTTTTCTCGTTTTTCATACTCACTCTACCTCTCTGCAGCCCCCCTCTGTCACCACACACACACAAAGCTGAAACTAGCCTGTGCAATTCAGTTCTCCATCTTCCTACACAGTTTTGTTTAATGTCAAGTTCAATGATACCAATTATAATTACAATTATATCACTGGAGTGACATTCTTTGTATGCGTTAACATGCTAGGCCAATAAAGCTGATTCTGATCTCTGGTAGGATTTGCAAAATAGTTCCAAAGCCTTTTTTTAAGACAGCTGACTAAAACAGTAGTTCCATGATTTGGTTTTGCACTTCCATACAGTTGGGACACTTGTAAGAGACAGATAAAAAAAAAAAATGAGAGACTGGTCCAAAACGATGAACTACAGGCTGAGATATCCTGACTTCTAGTCCCTAGTAAAACTGGCTCCTGCACTTCCTAAAATGCATCTAAATAACTGTGCTTCAGTTGGACCTTCCAGGTAAACACCTGTTTCTTTCACACTCCACACCCCCACTATTGCTCAAGCCCAAGTCGAGATAAACAAGAAGTTCAGTAGTTTTTTTTTCCTCAACAGGCTGCATTGTACTCCTCTGACTGATAAACTAAAATAAGTAAATGTAAAATTGGTGTAGTGGCCATTTAAGGATTAAATAAAATTAGATTGAAAGTCCTGCTGTGGTCCATCTAATATAATTCTGCAACTTGGGTGTGTGAGCAGTATGTTTGCTCTGCTGCCTTACAGTATCTGCTACTGTACAGCGAACATTTAAACCCATATCTATATGGAGAATTATTTATCTTGTGATTGTGCATGTATTAAAATATTCTGTGAATTTTTAAAAGTAAACTTTTTCATAACAGTACAGTATCTCAAATCCAGCTTTGGATGACTGATTTATCATATTATAGCTATATTTAAATACCAGGATCACCAATCAGTTTGATTTCCACAATCAATCACAGTCAGCCAATCGTCCTGCCACAGTGTGCATTAAGTTTAATTTGACATATTATATCATATTATACAATATATTGTAAAGGCTCGTGTGTGAGTTAAGTCCCATGTAGTCAATCCTGCGTGTGCTTGATACACGACAGTCTGCAATCAACTCGGCGGGCGCATTAAATTACTATAAAGCTGAGTTTCAACCAGCAAGTCTGTAGCAATAACCCCTTATCCGGCAGATTACATGTTATGGATGCTCAGCGGTGGGGGAAATGCTCAGATTTTATCAAAAAAGATGCCAGAAAAGAGGAAAAATGAAATGCAGTGGGCACAATGGAGAACACCTATCATTTTCACTGCTGACATTTGGATTTACTGCACATATTTTACTACAGCCATGTTGGTGGAGCTGACAATTAAGACTTCCAGTTTCCGGGTCTTATAGCAGGAGGTTTGAGCTTTATAGTGGATATAAAAATTGAAGGGTCACGGAGGGAAGCATCGTAAATTGGGAAGTGCTTAATGACAGGCTCTAGTGCTACAAGCAATGATTTTATTCATGGAGGATGGAAGGGAAGAGAAGCACTTACTGAAAGTTCATAATTTAGTCTAGTTAGTCTGATAGCAATAAAAGCCAAAGTAGTAAAGTGTGGGAGACAAAAGTGTATGTTCTTTGGTGCAGTCTAAAGCCTTTTAGGCCAAGAACCCTTTCATTAATTCTCTTGGCTAATATAATGTTCGGTGACATTTCTCTGAGCACAGGCTAAAACACAAAACTAAAAGTGGATTAGTTCAGATATCTAGAAAGAGATCAGAGTAGAAACACTGCTCTTTTGCATTGGAAGGAACCAGCTGTGGGGATTCAGGCAACTGATCAGGCTGCTTCCTGGAAGCCTCCTCATAGAGATCTTCTGGACCCAGAACTTGAAGGGATTATATATCCCATATTTTCAGGAAACCAGCACTAAGTGCTAAAGAACGTGGCTGGGGAAAAGGGCTTCTGGCCAGATAATTAATATTTAACTAAAGTGACAACAGTGCTGTTCAACTATTGCTTATAAAATGTTGTTTTTTTGCTTGAGAACATCTTAAGAACTCACAATTCGTTAAACAACATTTTTATCATTTACAGATAAACATCTCAAAATGTGCGTGTAATTTTTTCTACAATTTAATTTGAGTTGAAGTGACTTTTTTGATGACGGTATTTACAGTGATGATTTGGAACTACTGCCTCTTTGCTATCTTTACAAGGACCACACTGAAAATAAGTCTTTGTTGTGTTATCCTGTGTGTCATTTGATGTCCTCCTTCTCGTAATATCAAACACACTAAAGTATCAAAATAATTCCAATGTAGACAAAAGCATTTGGGACCTTTTTAAGAACTGAGCATCTCCCCCACACTCACAAATGTCATGTAACTTATACCTGTGGATATTTGAGCAAGATTTTTTTTTGTTTTTTTAATACGAAACAACCTGTCCTGCTCCACAGAGACTTGAGACAGCTGCAATGATGAAGAAGCAATCTGTCTGACAAGCAAGTCTGTCGTCAGTTCAGACATCAGTAAGAAAAACACAGACTGGTGAGACGTCTGACAGGAAGCTTTCCAAGAGGCTGAGTGCACGAGCGAGGGTACCCAGTGTCTGCTGAATGACTGCAGGTTAACTCGTAAAGATACAGAAACAACTGTGATTTAATCTACTTGCCATTTCTACTTTCATCCACACTCCTCCCTAAAATATTCTGCCAACACTAAGGTATAGTTTGAAACAAATCCACCAACCAACACCTCTAAAGCTCCAGAAAGTCACTGTTCCCAGCCAAGGAATAATCTAGCACAGGATAACTACATGAAACCATAACTTGTCGTTTTACACTTTGTTTTTGTGCCAACGGTAAATGTTGTGTAGTCTTCACTAGGCATATAACAAAATAGAGAGAGATCTTGTTACTATTGCACAGAGCCAGGCTAGCTGTTTCCCCCTGTTTCCAGTCTATAAGCTGAGCTAAGCTAACCGGCGGCTGACTTCAGCTACATACCACAGAAATATGACAGTGGTGTCGATATTCTCATTTAACAAAAGCAAAATTCCCAGACTATCAAAGAAAGAATTAGGCTTTAAAGGTACATGCACCTGATCCCAAAATGAGGATAAGTATAACTGTAATGAATATGTTAAATTAATTACTGATTGGCCCTTTAAATTGTGGTCTTGATTTACTTATGCGATCCAAAAATTGTTTATTTTCAACTGTATTTTCACAGGTGTTAATTGATGTCATTATATATCCTGTGTATGAATAGCCTTTTGTGTCTTATGTGACTGCTGTTTGTGTGTAGTGTAGAGTGTGACGTGTGTGCAGGCTCGGCGGTGGTGCTGCAGTGTGCTTTCTCTCCTAGAGAGTACATAATGTAATCCAACCACAGTGCAGAAAGACAGTCGGAGGACTTAATCGCCCGTGGAGCTGACACACATGGAGGACGACGAGACCTGGGCTCCACTGCAGACCTGGGAGCAAAGGGAGGGGAGGCTGTGGATGCTGGCCTCTTGATTCACATCCACTATGTCTCAATCACAGCGAGAACACGCACACACATACACAAGTAATCCAAGGACGGCCAAGTCTATTTCAGAGTCTGTTACAAATGTCACCTGAAAAAAGCAGTGACCCAAAGACGTGACAGGGGAACCGAGTGACTGCGTGGACTTTGAGATTACAAACACACAAAGTTTAACCTTCACAATACAAACGCAGTCTGATAGAGCAACACTACCCAAAGAGCACAGCGGGTCAATCTACTCAAAATGCTCCCGGTGGAGCACAGAAGATATACCGACAGCCTCTCCAATGCTCTTCATATTGTCACACTGAAGAATATGAAGCTCAGGGGATGTAAAAGAAAAAACTAAATAAATAAATAACTTCACGCTTCGTAAGTACTTCAGAAATCACTGAAGCACTAAAAGCCCTTACTCACTCGAGTCATGAAAAATGTAGGGCAGAAACCATTGCAGAAAACTGCACATGGATTTTCAATAAATCTGTACTTTCACTATCTCGGGACAAATTGCTGTTGCAGCAAATTTGATGTGGACAGTGAATATTCCAATATTCATTAAAAAGGAAAGATTCTAGGAAGTTGATATACTTTGGATCATAAGGAACTCATTTAAATTACACTGATGATTGGGTGGGGAATAAAACATTAAAGCTCAAACTAAAGCTGAAGGGATGAAGGGTTGTCTACAGGCATACTTTTTGCTTCTAGGAGACAAAATATTGATTCCTGTATTTTGATCTGAAGTCATTTTGTCGGTTGCTGGGACCATGCACTAATCTCCCAGCTGCAAACAAAATGTAGCCAGAACAGGTGAGAATGACAGACTTACCTTGCCTCCTTTGTCTGCACTCCGCTCTGAACTGTATAGCTGCTCGCAAACAGAGGCAGAAAGGGAAAGAGAAAGAAAAAGAAGAAAGGACAGAAGCAGGTTTGTTTGAAAACTATTAATGCTGCTACAAGTGGAGCACAAAAAGGCCTGGTGAGAAAGAATCAATCCAGAAGAAGGAAGACTGAGATGATGAGGAGCACGGACAAAGCTTTTTTGTCGAATTTTGTGAGATCAAAATGAAAACATACAAAGACGCTCTATGGGATTAAATACCACACTTACTTTGTCAACACAGTCGTCGAAGAAGGCCAGACTGGCGTCTTTGTCGCTGACAAAGGAGCATTCCTCAATAAAGCGGATAAACATCTGGGTTTTGGTCATCAGCGAGTAGAACTTCTGGTGTGAGCGGTCGCGGCTCTTCAAGAACCCTGAGAACATAAATTTTCAGGTTAGCGTTTACAAACGACAGTAATCTTACCTTGCAGAGACTTGACTTCTTGACTAATATGAGGGATGATTCACAGATCATTTAAGATACAGCAGCAGGTTTATTTACATAGCTCAACTCCTTTCATCTACTGAAAAGAGTAAGTGTTCACAATAGCAATTTACAGACTTCCAAAAAGGTGTGGGATTTTGTGGTTAAGGAATCCATTATCCCTGAGAAGGCTCTATGTATATACTTTCCATTTGTCTTGGTTAGGATAATGCAAGCCAACACATTGTTATTAGTGTAATGGCCTATTTGGGATGAACAACAATGTGGTGAATAGCCTTCTTAATAGATGCTGAAAGCTGCTTAATTGACTAATAAGCCCTTGCTGTTGTGAGACTGAAAGCATGATGGATGGTCACTGGCTCCCAACACAGAGGTGGAAGCCAAATACTTCCTACAGCTGATAAATATTTTAATCCCGACGCTTTGTGCTTGAAACCTGGACCATCAATTGATCCTGACTGAAACTCCTCTCAGTAGCTTCACTATACTGCTAATCAAGTACTTTCTTCCTACATTTACTGATTAATGCATTTGTGTCAAATCACTGTCAAGTTGAATACACTTCCTCTGGTAAAGTCATTATTATAACCTGAAGACCAAATAATTGTAAAACTTAAATTAATAGCCCAGACTTTTATTTGCTTAAATCACTGATCTTTCTATGCCTATATTTGGGACAGGCATATATATGGGACAGGCCTGCCTACCTACCATGCCGGCAAATCTGAACCAATAATACTTCGAGGATCATTGTTTCCGTAAAATGCACAAATGAATAAATGATTGAATTGTGCATAATCTAACCATTCTAACGATGTGTAGCATGCCCATATTGACCAAAGTTTATGTATGTATAAGTATGCACAATCTAAGCAGCCTAGAACAACCTCAAGCAGGTGACCTAGAGGGTCTCAAGAGGTTTTATACATCCAAAGAACTTAGAAAACGAGACCAAGTGTCTAATTGAGACTTGCATTTATTTGTCAAAACGCGTAGCCACACAAGGCTACTAAAAGGGACAGGCTTCTAATTGTGACTAGGCTTTTAATTGAAGTTTTACAGTAAGTGACTAATTGAAAATATGAAGAAAAAGTAACACTAAAACCTCCAAACATCTTTTTTTAAAACAGTGATATTGACTGTAATGAATAACCTTTTTTAAGCAAATACGGACAGGTGTGTGTAAATGTAATCATCAACAGTTCAATAACAAGGTTTGAAATATCAACATAAAGAGCCCAAAATACATATTAAGATACTTATATTTTCATTTAGGTACCAAATTTTTGTTTAACCCAACAGCTCATAACCACAGACGGTGGTGAAAAAACAAAACAGGTCCTCAGAGTTCTGGATATTTTGTGACCTTAAGGCCATAACAAATGTACACTAGATTAGGCACTTAGATACTTACAAACCCCAACAATTACTAATTCCATAGTGTGTTAAGCAACAGTCTCTGTAATGTCGTGTATGTTTATCATCTTTTCTTTGTGGTATGATTTTCTCTCGAAAAGAAAATACAGATGCAATCTGCATTTAATAATTTGAAATTCATATATGTTGGACTGAAAGCACTATAATTATATAATGAAGGAGACTGTATTTTTAGAGGGCTACAGGGAAACATAGAAAATAGGCCATACAGGCATATTAACACATTCTGTCATTTGTTGTTGTTATGCATATTAGGTCCCAAAACAGTCAGGAGTTCATAAACATGATGCACGAGCTGTAACATCTTTCCTCAAGTCATTATGTAATGTAATACAGCTATTCCTGTTTACGATATCATATATCTCATACTGGACATGACCTTGGCTACAGCTATCCTCCAGCGGAGCAGCCATGATTTCACCCCAACTCATTTCAGCTGTGATGTGAACCAGCTTTCATGGGCTCAGATCCAGAGGCCACACTCAAGAAGCCTCTGGAGCATTTAGCAGCTGTGCTGCTAAATGACTAACCTTCAATCTGCAAACAGCCTTGAACCACCAACCCAGCCATCTTTACAAACCCCCAGCCTTCATACCCAAACAGCATATGTATTAAACAACGCCATCTGTTTTTGAGGCTGGCTCCAGAGAGGAAGGTGCCACAGATGACGTTGTATTAGTGTATATATTCATAGACTCATTAGCGCTAATCATGGTCTGTAACTGTACTGTAACTGTGACTCAAACTGTCTTGGCTGAAGACTGTATGATGAAAAAGTGGAGCGAAGAAAAAGCCTTTTTGCATGACAGACATTCTGGTGGGAAGGGTCATTTAGATACATCTCTTTCTCAGAGAAAAGGCTGGCTTGTTTATGTTTATGTGTGAGGAGTTTGAGGATGTCGCTGAGAAAAAGGACAGCTAGGTTCATCCTCTCACATCGTTTCTTCTGTGACTCAGACCTGGCTCTCTGACTCACATTGCATACGGATAAATGGTTTCAGTGTCACAGTGAGATTTTTTCAGATACCTTGCAAGTCAAAAAGGGAGCTAGCGTCGGTGGCTTTCTCAGAGGGTGCCTGGGTGATAGGTCGTAAGAATGACCGGTAGCCTTTCAAAATGGCTGCCATGAAGCGCAGGAAGGCTTCCTGGATCTCCAGCTCCAGCATGTGGAGGCTCTTCCCACAGCTCAGCTCTGATGAATCGCTCATGCTCAGCTCCAGCAGCCCGTCAGGACGGCACTGACCTGAAGACAGAGAAAGAAATCAAAACCAGCACCTGTCACTACATACAGTACTGTATGTGAACCTCTGTGTTCATGTTAAGATAAAGGTTGAATCATCACTTTAAACTGAGGTGGCTGTTTCAAATGTTTCATCACTTGCATTGTGATCAAGTTGTTGTGTTCAAAGGGTATGTACTGATAGGTCTTACGCCAGTGCACTGCTTTAAGTATTTAAGTTAGTATTCCTATTGGATATGAGAATTAGGCTTATATAATAAGGAAAATAAACTATAGTTGATATCCAAGTTTTTGAAGGCCCATGAGGCTTAAATGTGTCGACTATAACCTCTGGCAGGCATATCAATATTCAGCACTTTTGGCAGAAGCTGGGTAGGTTTTCAACTTCACTGAATCAGAAAATTCATTAATTCAATTTCTACAGCTCAATAAGCAGCAGGTTTCTTGGTCTGTCAGTGAGTGTGCTCCACGAACACCAGAGAAAGTTGACAATAATACAATGAGCACCATGGCGGGCCAGACGGGTAATTAGGATATTATGCTATGATGGGATTATTGCTGGTTTTCAATTAGTTGAATGGAGAGCAGAACAGTACGAATGAATGGGGAACAAATTGTAAAGACAACAGAATCCAAAACTAGAGATGATGAATGAAGCATACCAGCCTGTGAGGACTCTTTCATTTTTGACTACACTGAACATCAGAAAAAGGTAAAAAAAAAACAAAAAACAAAATACAGTCCAAGAACATGCAATGCCCCAAGGGTTTGAACAAATTACATGAATGTTTGAATTTGTTCGAACTTGACCTTTTGAAAACGGCCTATCACCTTCAACTGAGCACAGAATAAAAAGAACCACTGGATAGAAAAGTGAAAGTCCTGAAAGTGCTTTGCTTGTTAAATCAAACAACTGACCCATTTTTAGAACTGTTCTACCCGTTCATTCGTGAGGCCCAGTACTCACCATCCACAAGCTGCTGGTAGAGATTGCTCAGCACATTCATTAGGTTTTTACAGGCTTTCTTTGGCAGGATCTTCCACGTGAGGGCTCGCTTATCTTCATTGCTAGAAAAGCAGAAGCACACACTGAGCTCTGGAGAGACTGAGAGGCCAAAACCCACATGGACAGCGGTCGGGCCAGGGGAGTTCAGAACACCCCAACGCTGACTGGCTGGTAATGAGGTCGAAAATGATGTGAACTGTTACTGACGTTAACTGACACACAAGAAAAATGCATTCTCGTCTGACACAACACATATTTCCACCCGGACTCCAGGAAAATTTCCTGTTTTTTTTAAACTTGAACTCATGAACTGGCAGTTTTGTTGTCAGGGGAAAAAACGATGCAGCAAAGGAAACAATGTTGAGCTCTTAGCTGGAAGTGCTGTACAGCACATGTGTGGCTCATTGCCCGGTAGTTTATCCTACACACAACGATGTCATACGATATTCACAACACTGCATATTTTAAAGATTTTAATCACATCAATAACTTGACTAAATAACTCAACCACAATGAGAAGGTTTTTGGGTATTATACTCACTGGAAGATGGTGTTTGTGTCCAGGTCCACGCAGCTCACGTCTGGTGGGGGGTCATAAAGATCAAAGTAGCGGGAGTCCACACCAACAATGAACGGACAGGGGGCGCTCAACACGTCAGCCAACGCCAGGGGGCACAGAGGAATATAAGGGCACGGCCAGTGGAACGGGAAAATCATCTAAAGAGGAGGATGAAGATGAGAAAGATAAAGTGAGACAAAAGGAGGATAGGGCTCCCTTGTTAAATGTTGTGGGTTTATTTAAACTAACCACTCTGGTACTAGGGGTGGGAATCACCAGAGGCCCCACGATACAATATTATCACAATACTTATGTCACGATACGATATTGTTGCGATTTTAAACATATTGCAATTTATGGCAATATTTTATCTTCTTCCCAACTTCAAATTGTGTCCCCAAAGGAAAACTCTTTTTCTAGTGGACTGAAAAAGTAATTTTGTTAGTGCCAAAAAACAAACTTCTCATGCACAATTTATATAATAAAAGATCGATACTTGACGTTCGTGTTAGGATACGATATTGCCTTGCAAAATAACGCGATACTATGCTGTATCGATTTTTTCCCCCACCCCTATCTGGTACTATGAAAAAAAACATCCTAACGAGAATTCAACAACCTGTAATCCCTCACTTAATTTCTCAGACATCCGCTCTTTCCACAATTAATGGTGACCAACGCAGAAACTACCACAACCATATTTGACATTAATAACCATCAGTGCAACAGTTTACTTAAAATAAAATGTGAAAGAAAGCAAACAAAAGCCAAGAATAGGACGAAAGCCAGAAGAGCGTGAAGGCAACATGGAGAGGGAGGAATACACTACAGGTTGAGGGCAGATATGTAACCACTCTGTGCAGCTAAAGGCAGTAACTTACAGACACCAGAGCTTCAGTGACGCTGGTCAGTACGGCGGGTCGTAATGAGTGAACCAGGATCTTATGTTCAGTGACAGCAAACACCAGCAAGGTGACGGCGTTCTCTGGTCCAAGGTTTTGGAGCAGCGTGGAAAATCGACCACCACTACAAAAACACAAACATGATAAATTCATACATAAAAATGTACTTACTACATCCAGAAGGAACCACAACATGGTCTATTAACTTTTCTGGTCCTTGAACACATTTTGGGTTCCAAAATATAAGTAGATGAATACTAGTGTGAATATAGGCATTCTCTTTATTCTATTTTCAAGTGCATGAAGGGATCTCAAAATCAATAATAGTAAAGTATTTAACACCTATTTAAGAATTCTTATTAGAGACTTTAATATACCAGGTATACAAATCATCATGATTCATGGTTGAGCAAAATGTGGTATCCAAACTATTTTGTTCTACACATACATACACTGCATCCTTGGGTCAATCAGTAACAAAATGCATAAATGGCATTTTAGCATAATATTAGTGGTGTGAAATATCACCAGAAAAACTTGTATGCAGCTGCTCTCACCTGAGCGGTAAAGGAGAAGACACTGGCTGGCTCAACATCAAGCTGTCATGAGGGGAAAGCTGTAGAAAAGCTGGAAAGTGAGATAAAACCAACCAAGCAAAAAAAGCCTGCACTGAATCATTTAAATAATCATCCATAATGGAGGACCAAAGCTACTGCACCCCACAGGCAATCCTAAACACCGTCAGAAAACAACACTATTTTCTGCAAAATGATGATTACCCATTTCTAACATGAACCACATGCAGCAAACATCACAGAGATTGTTTTTCTCTTGCGACCTAAACTTACCTGCACCAGGATGCGAGGCCTCTGGGAGGAAGGGAAGGGAACTTTGTGCATAAAATGACAGATGTGCCTGGGAAGAAGAAGAAGAATTAGGAGATGTGAGGCCAAAAATAACAGGAGGCCGAATAATCCGTCAATGCAACCCTCTCAGACGGGTGAGAGTTATGAGCAGCAGAAAAACATGAAAAGCATGAACCTGCCACACACATCACCTGACCAGGGTAATGTCAAGTAAGTGTCCAACATAACTCAACCCTGTTAGAGAGAACAGTATTGGTGATATATTTAACATTACGAGAACTAATTTGTTATTTGGTGTATTTTGAAGGGATAGCGGCTCAAATTTGGACAATAGTTGCAAGCCACGATCTGGTGTCCAGATGGTAAACATTTCCACTATAACATCAACATTAAAGATCTGACTTTGCTGTTAGTCCCTGTTAAGGCCACAGCTGTTATCTGTGTATGTGTATCTGTGTTGTGCAGCCAGTGTGTCATGCTAAGCAGGATGTGCGATCCCTCGCCGAGGATTGGCCGACAAGAGACCTGCCTACTTTCTGGTTCCGGTCGGCGACCTGATTGGTGCGGCGTCTGGCAGTCCCTTCCAATCATCTACAGCCTTCCAGACATTCCCCCTGTTTAAATACCTGCCTCCCTGTTGAACCTGGCAGTTGCGATTTTTCCTTCGTTTGTATTGTGCTCTACTTTAGTGAATGTGTTAACTTCAGTAGGAGCTTTCGTTGAGTGATTTACAAGTGCTGTGGTAATGCAATTGGGCAAGGATCTTAGTGGGGTTAACTGATACCAACCAGACACCTGTAGATTCAGTTTATGTTTAGAAACACTAGGTTTAGAGGGTGCTGCTCATTTTTGTCTCACTTTGATTATTGATGACTGGTCAGAGAGAGTTTTGTTTAAATTGATTTTAAAGTAGCTAATGGCCATCTCTCATTTTGGAGAGACTTCTTTAAGTTATATTTATTTCTTTGATTTAAGCAGCACCCACCAGCCCTTTTTGGTGAACACTGTAAATAAATAACTTGCAATTTTACCAAAAACATTCTGGTTCATGTTGCTTCCCTTTTCCCCACAAGCCGGGTCGTATCTCCTTTGAATTAATAAGGTTGACAGCATAGAGTAACTTCCTGTACAAGAATATTGTTTTTTTGTCAAAAAAAAAAACAACAATATGATTTGTAAACCACAATCAGACTGGAATTATTACTCTAGGGGAGGTGGTGTGATTTTATCACCTGCACTGGTTACTGATCTTAAAAAGTTCTGGAGTTATAAGGCAAGCCTTTTTTCTATGATTTCTAAGCAGATTTATAGACTTTAATTAATGACGGGCATCAGAGATTACGATATTCTCAAAACGTGCAAGTCATACTGAATGATATGTGTTCCATGTCTTTGTGTTAAGATTTGACTTTGAGTTATGACAACACTGAATTATGTGGTGAGTACTACTTCTTACTCAAATTCCCCTCACGCAGTATCAACTCACCCGCACCCGCCTGAGGAGGCTTTTGACTCTCTCTCTTTTGGCTTTATCCTAAGAAATGTCCATGTTCGTTACAGTCCAATAATATAAAGAAATTTAAAATGCCGTCCAGAACAATGAGTTAAATTACCGTGGAACACGGTGAGTAATTCATTCCTCACCGAGTGTAACATTGACTATAGAGAAATATTTTTTCTATCGGGTAAATATCAGGCAGCATTTCTACAGAACACAGGATATCCTGCCTGAAATAATAGAGATGGAAAATGGGGGCACCTATTTCAGGGGCCCCTGGTTCTCAATCACAGTTGGAGCACTTTTACAGTGCGGATGAGCATGAAACTCTCCTGGCTGAATCTTCAATACAAATACTGAACAACTGCATTAGGAAATATTTGGTTCTTTGATAAAAAAGTAAAAGGTTACAAGCCTGTGTACATATAAACTTTGGGGGAGAAGGTAACTATGGCAAGAAATATCCAATCACTGAGCTTAAAATACTCGTACACTACTAACTGGGGTGAAAACTAAAGATTACAGTTTTTTTTAAAAACTGACAATTCAAACTGCGGTTTATATCCATTTAATTTGGGTGTTTAGTTTAATTTTGCTCTAAATAAGTAACTACGGTGCAGTGTTGTGTTCATTCAACAGGGTCATGGGTATTGTAGTATTTAGACCTATTTGTCATCCCAAACTGATGTAACAACTATTAGCAAGAACGTAACAGAGCATAAAATGGTGAAAGTATGAGATTTTTTAAAAATAACTCACTTCTCTATGGGCAGGGCATGAGGGCCGGAGATGGAGTAGCGATAGAGGAATGTGAGGAACTTGCGGAAAGCGTCAAAGAAGGGCCAGTGGGAAAGCAGGCAGATACACTTGTTGGTGTAGACAGAGCGTGGGGTTGTGGTGCTGTTAGTGGTGCTGCTGGTGGCTGTCAGCGTAGTGTTGGAGGAGGAGGGTTTGTGTGGATCCGGGCTCAGGAGACCCAGCTGGGAGAGCTGCTGATCAGTCAGACACTCCTGCGGATAGGTCTCATAGAACTGTATGGCAGCACCGTACACCTGAAACAGGGGGACATGTTGGATACACAGCTCACCATGTGCAGATGTATCATGTCTATCACAGCTCATGATTACTGAGGCATCAGTGCAGGATGTACATACAGTAACTGCACAAGCGAGCCCTTTCTAAAAACAGTGTCACAAGTCAAGCTGTATCTCTGTTACACAGTTACACAGTTATGATGTGACACTGCCTCTGTTAGACACTGGTTAATACTGGATATTCTTTCAAAGGTAAAACTTGCAAAGCATTTCTTTTGGCCTGCTGTAGAAATATGCAGGTCTGAGATCACCTAACTTAAACTCTCCTTGAAGGCTTCTTGCACTATATTACATCCGTGTTCATTAGCTCTAGGGCTGCAATGAACTATTATTTTCCTTATCAACTGATCTGCCAAGCTGACGTCATCAAATTGCTGGTTGTACCTGACCAACAGTCCAAAACCTAAAAATATTCAATGTACAATTATACAGTATGTGACAAAGGAAAGCAGCAAGTATTCACATTTCAGATTTGAGCATCTAGAATGAGCAAATGTTTGGCATTTTTGCTTGAAAAACAACAGTAACAATTATCAATCTCATTATCTACAGGAGCTTTATTGACATAATGCATTCCCTAGCGCATAACACTAACCTTAACCATCATAACTAAACCAAACCTTAGCTTAACCTTAAAGTAAACCTTATTGTAAACCCTCATACAGCCCTTTGAAGAAGCGAAGACAACCGAAAATATCCTCACTTTCAGGGTCAAAACGGAGATTACTTCGGTCTTAATGAGAACCAATGTAATTTAAACATCTTGTCATGGTTGAACAATCATCTCCAGAAGAGAAAGTCCAAAAGATGAACAGGCCAGCTAATAATGAAAAGGAACAGGCAGTTTAGAAGCCTGTATGCAGTACTCTGAATCATCCCTGCACTCTTCAATAAATGAAAACATCAATAAGCAAAGAAATAAAGTAAGTATTAGTATACTGCTGTTTCACCTTTATTGAACATCAATACCATAAGTGCTTACTGCGGCCAAACAAACAGCAGTAAGCTAAGCCACCGTCCGCATTAGGCCAAATAAATCCCCTTTGCTTCCTAGAAATATGAGACTTTCCAAATTCAGGCACAGATCAAAGCAAGCTGGGTTGTCTGCTGGCCGTCTGGGGCCGCTGTGTGGGTCAGTTTTTAACATTTTCCCCAAAAAGTCTTTGTTTGCCGATGACTAAACTGAGGACACCAGTGTGTGTGTGTGTGTGTGTGTGTGTGTGTGTGTGTGTACGCCATTGAAACGACCCTTATTTGTTGAACAGCATTGCATTTCTATTCTATGAGTATATAAATGGCAATTGGACTTGTTTATTTAAAAGGCATGTGTGTGACACAAACAAAACAATATTTCAAGGTAATGACATTTAACCAGTCCCCACTTATTCAAGGGACTCATTCTGGGTAGGTTTGATTTGGTCTTGTTTGGGTTTATTCTCTCCTGAACAAACTGCACATAACACACGCATGCAAAATACACAAAATTAAATAAACTCAAATACTGATCTAAGTACAATTTTGAGGAACTTCAACTTAACGTTAGCATTTCCTATCCATATATAAAGTAGTTAAAATGTGCTCCTCCTTGATCATATGCAACAATAAAATTCTGCTTACATGTGAATTCATCAGTGATAATAAATCAATATAATAATGCAACACTGACTGCGGCCATTCTGTACAGAAACAGTGTGTGTGTGCGTTAGGGTTGGGCGATGTCTACAATGAAACATCGGGATGGACGATGTCATTGGGTGCGCGGTCGTCTTATGTGCATGTGTAATCGCACAGACTTCACTCGGTAAAAAAAAAAAAGACTATTAACTAACGTTACCAGTCGAGGTGGATATTTTACCAGGTAAAGCAACAGTGAACACAGAGATGTTGGTTTCAGTTGTTTGATAGGCTGCGTCATTAATAAGCCGACGTGCGGCTCACCTGCTGCCGTGATAACGGATTCCGGGTGGAAATATACAGAAAAAAGACGAGTTCTCAGTCTTTTAGGCGACTTTATAAAACATACTGCTGATGGAGAAAATGGAGCAGAGAGGGGGAAAGAGACAGAAAGAGGCGATGGCATCGTCTATCGGCCCAACCCTAGTGTGCATGCGTGTACACAGGGGTCAACAGGTGACTCTGCAGGCTCCATGTTAAACTGAAGAGTGGAGTCCTGCTGAGTCTCTCTCTGACCTTGGCCAGTAAAACAAAAGTCAGCATACACACTGTTCTCACCAAATATCCCCCTGCACGTGCTACAGCAGGCCTTCCAATCTCACACACACACAAACTTAACTCAGCAGCAGCAGACCGCACAGGGTTTGGAACCGGCGATGCCTGCTGACCCCTAACTGGCCTTGTTCAGAAGAGCTGCTGCTATCTAAACATGGGTAGGCTTTCGATGTTATTTGTCTGCAATCACGATTTCACCACATAATTCACTAATGTGTGTCAACATGAGCCGCATCCCAAGTGGACCACTTTCCAAACCCACAGACCAGCACAGCGGGAAGAGGCTTGTGCTTAGATTTCAAAGGGGGGGGTGATGGCGCAATGGATAAGATGTCTGCCTTTGGTGTGAGAGACCCGGGTTCTACTGAATGTGTCCCTGAGCAAGACACCTAACCCCTAGTTGCTCCAGAGGCGTGCGACCTCTGACATAAATAGCAATTGTAAGTAGCTTTGGATAAAAGCGTCTGCTAAATGTAATGTACTGTAATGTAATTTACAAAACCAAGAATGTGTGTGTGTCTGTTTTTGAGTGCGTACGGGTCAGCTGTGGCTTAGAGGTACAGCAGGTCGACCACTGATCAGAAGATCATCAGTTCCATCCCCAGCTCCCCGAGTCCGCATGTATAAGTGTACCTGGGCAGCATACTGAACCCCAAATTGAGCGCGTGTGTGTGTGTGTGTGTGTGTGTGCACAAGTACTTTCTTTCAGCTGATGAGCAGTTGGCCTCTTGTATGGTAGCTTCTGTGTTTTGAGTAGTACAAAAACTAGAAAGGCACTATACAGTTATTTAACACGTATGTGGAGTCTGAAGCTGCACATAAGCAAACGGACACAGTCACGTCTTTATTTCTTTTATAGTTGTACCAATTGGGGTAAAATGTACAAAATTTGGTTTATAAACATATATGGACAGGACCATAACAAGATAGGTATTAGGTCCTTGTGAGGAATATTCTTTCCTATTCTCTGCGAGGAGATCACTTTTGGCAGCGTATGTTCTCAAAGAGATTTACCTTTATGGGCTGAACAGGCTAAGCAAAAGGGATCAAGTCCCCGACTGATCTGAGTGGCACCATTCAAACATGATGGATAATGGGTTCTGACTAGACATTTGATGGGTCCCGGAGTTTCTGCAGGCTGTCGGGGCAGATTTTCTGAGGATGTGATGTTAGTGACATGCGATGTCAGCACTACAAATGATCTGCAGAATAATCTGTTATGTAGGTAAGTGTGTGATACGCCGTCCTGTTCATTGGTCTAGTGTGTTACAACTGGATTTCTGACAAAATAGGTATCGCAAATCATATGGCAATTGCAATTATCAGTCAAAATAGTCGCAGATTAGATATTTTTTCAAAATCCTTCTACCCATGTAAAAACTGAATAAAAATACTGTAATTTCTGTTGTCTGAGTCGATGGTACTTTTGGTTTGTTAATCTTACCTGTGATAAAGGACAAGAAAGATAATTAATTAATCCTGAGAGTGAGTAGATAGCACACGGTGAGAACCTGTAACTGCTACATCCTTATCCAGGCCTCTGAATACCGCAGATTAATAACACCAGAATATTATGTTTGCCAGGATACTAGTGTGCATGTCCACTCTGTGTTGCTTGTTTATGCGTAAATACGAACGAAATACAACAGTATTCAATTGGATCTATGTGTTTCAACTATTATATTTAAGCCAACTGACCCAACCTAAAAAAAGAAACACTAGGTATGCAGTTTTTACCTGACAAAGGCAACATGCATGCCTGACCCACTTTCCCTTCTGGCATGCAGAGCACTGTGGTTTTCTCATGCCTAACTCTACTACAGTGCGTTAGTCTGTGGTCCCGTCAGCTGTAAAGATGACAGTTACAGTCTGTTGATGAGGTCTAACAGTTGCTGGTATCCTCTCATATCTGATGATGCTGCTGAGATGTTTGTTAGTCATCTGGATAAGGAAGAAAGACAGAAAAGGCAAAAGAAGAGTGAACCTATCCATTCATCAATTTTACCTTCTCTCCAGATGCTCCGGTGAGGACAAAGGTGGAAAAAACAGGGAGGGAGTATTTGGTGTTAGCTGGCCAGCATTCGATTGTGGCCCCCATGGGAAGGCAGAAGAGAGGGACAGACTCTGGTAGAGGGAATGACTCATAGTCCTCCTCTGGATATCTGCTGAATAAACCTAACGGTGGGAAAAAACAAAACAAGCAAACTGAGAACAGCTAGGTAACCCATCCCCCACCTGTGATTACCAATTAATAGCTAATGTAGATGCAAGATTGCCTTTCCACTAAGCTTAAAAACTAAACAAAACAAGTTCAATATTCATTATAATCACAATTATAATGCACGACTTTAGTGGGCCAGTACTACATACGCTTGGCTTTGTAATGAGCAATCAGCGCTTGGTAATCAGGCCTCTGGGTCATTAGTCACTGTTAATTGGCACAAAGGAGAAACAATTAAATGAATTTGTACACTTTCTAAACTCTGTGCTAAACTCTAACTTTGGTTCAAGGACTGTATTCTACTAACACACACACACACACAAAGTGCACAAAAACAGCTTCTGAAAAACAGTTTCTGTAGTTAAAACCCCACGAAGAAGCACATCTTCAAATCAATCTCAAACATATTTCAAAAACTGTAAATGCATTTTTAAGTGCATGTACACATTTTAACAAACGTTTCTCATTGAAACACTTCACTAAAAAAGCTACATTGTACCCCCCTGAGGAAATCCATACACATGCTGCGTAATGAAGCAACTCAAACTATGATAGTTTGTACCATTTTAAATTCTGGTATGATCAGCCTTGCAGATGTTTATATTGATACTATTTTCAAGATCTAAAAGCTTTACAATGAGCTAAAAATATAATTTGGGTTAATAGGCTCCATAGAGCTGCAGCCTTGATTATAATTCTGGTATGTACAAGCATAAGTGACTCCTTCCATAATATGCACATTTGTTGTAGTCATCTCATTTTACAGTAGGTTAATATAACAATATATTGATTAATGCTACTTTGAGAATTAATATAGTATCATTTGAAGAGGTTCCTGAAAGTTCTTCTCCCTAAACATTAGGCAACTATATTTTACACACTTGCACTGCACACAACTTAATGTGCATATAGGATAAGGTATACTTTTTTGACACATACACATACATGTGGTAAAATTCATTCTCTGCATCCTTCAATGGAGCAGTGGGCACCCGGGGACCAACTCCAGATCTGAGCCAGTGTCATTGGTCAATGGCACTGACTGAACCTAAAATGTTTGAGTTATTTACAATATTTTTATTCCCAAATGAAAACCATGTCTCCACCAAGAAAACAAAGTTAGCGTGTTCAGTTCTGTATCAAAGAGTCACATTTGTCTATAAATAAAGTCAGATGTTACAAAACACATCCGTTACCAAAACTCAGTGCTTACTGCGTGCTTTATTTTTCCTGGCCTGAAATGTTGAAAATAAACTTAATTTCTGTGCGCTGACTCATCCGAAGCATTAGTGAGAAACAGATCGGATCGCTCCATTCACAGTCTGCTGCATATTCAAGACATGTACGAGCCAGCCAATCTGCGGCTGAGCCAAACACAGCAGCGCTGTGTCAACAACATTATCAGAAAATGACAATCTTCTGTCAGTGTTTTTGGTGCTGAAAAGTCAGATGAATTTAATGTGAAATAAGCTCATCATTTTTTAAACTCATATTACCATTAAATGGCAACTATTTAAACCCTTTAAAAAGGAGAAGAATAGTGGCGTGCAGAGGTTAATCTCATCACTCCATTTTGAGGCATCAACATGCTTCAACAAGCATGAACTTGCAAAGCACAGCTGTAGCAGAATGTCCTCATGCAGCCAGTTTCCTCCACAGGAGACCCTCCTCTCTAAAGACATTTCTACAACCCCACATATGTTGTGAAACAAAATAATAGGGAAACTTTCAACACAATAAATATTTGTAATTTCAGAATTAATTATTAGTAAAACTTGTCCAATTTCTTATTCATTCAACAAGAAGTGATACAATTATCCTTTTTCTCTGAAAATTTTGTTTTTCCTCACACGAGAATCCAGTGATTGGGGAAAGGAGGAAGAAGAGAAAGCATGTACACACACACCATGGTTATTTGACATCTTACATCACCAGGAACACTATTTCCACAGCAGTATTTGGATCTGTGTGCACTGGTAGTTCTGGGATTAGGGGAGGATTTACCTGCTTTGTAGGCTATTGTGTTGGTTTTGGCCACAGACTTCTTATAACACAGGTAGACAGAGGAGCCCCACTGAAAACAAGATCAAAATGAGAAAAGTTAGGATATGGTCCCTCATGAATGACACAGGCCATCTTTGGGCCAATCAGAAACAAAAATGCATAATCCAAACAAAAACTTTGGATCTGTAGTCCAGTTACTCCTTTTCAAAGTTGAAATTATATACCAGTTTGTTAAATCTACACTGCAATTATGAAATTATAAACAAGTCAGCTCAATGTTTTTAAAAAGGACAATTCAAATGGTTGTGTGGTTGTGTTTTTGCTGAACCCCAATGGATAAAGTTCTCACCTTGCTTTCATAATGCTGAATGTGGTCAGAGGAGCAAAAGACTTTGAATTTAATCAGAAGAAAGTTTCAGCTTAGTGTTAAGTTATTGTTTTGAACTACAAATTATTATATTGTTCATTACTGCCGATGTTCCAAAGCAAATTTTTGGACTGTTTTCCTCCTTCCAGAAAACCATTAGAGGCTAGAAACCTGCTGAAGATACAGTAGGTAGTTAATCAAATTTAACTTTTCAATTTGTTGTAATAGAAACGTTATTATTATGCAGTGCAGTCGCTAGCAGGTCCCGTTTTAAACCCGTCCTTTTTGGTGAATTCAAGGATGCAGCAGCAATTGAGATTTGAGAGTCAGATGCTGAACATAAAACACCTTTTAAATAAAAACAAGCAAATTAATTTCAGAAAGTGTTAATGCTAATTTTAAGTTGTTGCAATGCAATGCTTTAGCAGCAAAATTTGAAATCTTGATTACTGGTGTCAATTTCAAAATGGCTTCAGCCATTAATGCTGTTGCATTAATATGTAGCAGAAATAACATATATATCTAAATATTTTGTAGGTTGATTTTATTAGACAGAGACAGTAGACTGCTGCCAGGAAATGAAGAGACAGAGAGATGTAGGATAACATGCAACAGGACAAATTTGAAAAATGTGTCTGAAACATTAAGGCCTCCAAGATTTTTACGACAAAAAAAAAACAATAAAACAAGTACTGCATTGTTCACTATGATGGAGGTCCTACATGGCAAGTTTTAAGTCACTCCAAGATCATATTTATTTAGCACTGAAATGAATGGAAACCAATGGCTGTTTGGAAAAAGTACAGCTTTAAATAGTTATAAATGTATGTTGAGTGCACAGCGCCAACATACAACTCCAAATTGCTCCCGATTTCCGGTCCAGTGCCTTGCATGGCTGATCTACCACGTAGTTTGTGTGCATGTGCATGCGTGTGTGTTAATAGGTGAATGAGAGGTACACTGTTAAGCCCTTCACCTGCTAATGCAGGAAAACATGTATAGTCTATTGTATTCATGATTTGGCCTCAATTAAAATTTTCCCATCAAGCCAGTGACTATAATTATACAGTACAAAGATGTACTACAACCCCAACAGTTTATTCATACATGTACACATCCCAAACAAAAGTCCACTCTCAGACATGTGCATCTAGTTAATTAAGCAATAGCTCACGACAGGCCGTGGTAAACGCTTATTATATCACAGTTAAAGGGTTTTGTTCGGCAGCCCCCTTAACTGGGATATAAAAAGCGTTTACCACAGCCTGAATGAAGTGAGCTATTGCTTTTTAAAAAACGGTTCCCAAGAATGGCAAAATAGACAAGAACAAACATCAAAGACTAGAATTATTAGAAATAAATTCATTTATATTATTTGCACATTGCCATTTGTTGTGCAGCCACTAAAAACTGTCCAGCGTCAGTAGATTGACTTTGGTAACTTGAATTTGGCCATATGATAATATGCTCGCTACTGTGTACTGGCGGCCAGCAGTGCGTAAAATAAGAAAGGGCGGAATTGCGTTCTCTCCTTGAGCAAAAGTCTTTGACGGCATTTTTCAGTCTATTGAAACTTAAACTTTGCTGCAATATCGCAGACATCTGGGGCAAGTAGTGGACTGCTCTGTGTGTGTTTGTGCGTTTTCGTGTGTGTGAGAGAGGGAAATGTTGAATCCTGGTTGAATCACGTAATAACCAATGATTTTTCTCTCTTTCTCTCCTTATTATTTATTCATATTTATTTATTTATCTCTTTCTGTAACATTAGCTAGTATATTAGACCCCATTTTACAGACAGCATTTTAATACCAGGTGTAAATGGGGCGTGAGACCCCCACGAAGCTCAGATTATAACTCGAACCCTGTTTGAGAAACAGATGTGAGCAAGGGAATTTAAGGTCATAGTTTTGTATACGTTTATTATACCACCACTATGAACCAATCAGATTGCTTTATTTGAGCTACCCGTTTTATATCTAACTATATACACTAGATGGGTGGTTCATTTCTTGAGTGTCCTTAAGAAATACAGCCATTTCTGGGCGTTAGTTATCAGCGTGGACATGTGGGATGGCCATGTCAGGTTCTCTGTGATGCCGATTTCCAGGAACCTAAAACTGTTCACCTGCTCCACCTCGGCTCCACTAATGTAGACTTTTTTTGTTTTGCTGACATTGAGCAGTAGGTTGTCTGTGCACCACACAGCAAGTTTGTTGATTTCCTCCCAATAACAAGTCTCATCATTGTTTGAAATTCAGCCGATGATGGTGGTGTCATCCGCATACTTCAGAACAGAGTTCTCCCCATGTCGGGGGTTGCAGTCGTGGGTGTACAGCATTAACAGGAGGTGGCTGAGCACACAGCCCTGAGGGGCTCCGGTGAGTGCTAGAGTGGAAGAGGTGTGACTGCCAATCCAAACTGTCTGGGGTCTCTTTGCGAGAAAGTCCAATATGCAGCTGCAGAATGTGGTACTTAAGTTTGCCTGTCAGGGGAGACTTTGTTGAATGCGGAGCTGAAATCCACAAACAGCATTCTGATGTGTTACCCCATTAGCATGTACAGAGAAGCAATGATGCATCAGATAAACACGTCTTGTTTGTGAAAATTAGTCAGTGCGAGGGAGGGTTGGTCTATGGATAATAAAATTTGCAATAAATCTTTGAAAACCACGAGCTGGACATGAAGTATGCACCCAGAGCTGTGCTGAAATATTAAAAAGTGATCTTCACAGCTACATTAGATTAAAAATTTGTTTAGCAAAATCCCAGTTTTATTGTAGGACTTCACAGAACACAACACACAAGTGTCCGCAGATTTATATATTAACTCTAAAAACTTCCTGGCGCACTTACTCTGTGCTTGCACTGATTCTAAGACAGACGTACAGCCACACACACATACAGTGGGGAGAACAAGTATTTGATACACTGCTGATTTTGCAGGTTTTCCTACTTACAAAGCATGTAGAGGTCTGTAATTTTTATCATAGGTACACTTCAACTGTGAGAGACAGAATCTAAAACAAAAATCCAGAAAATCACATTGTATGATTTTTAAATAATTAATTTGCATTTTATTGCATGACATCAGTATTTGATCACCTACCAACCAGTAAGAATTTCAACTCTCACAGACCTGTTAGTTCTTCTTTAAGAAGCCCTCCTGTTCTCCACTCATTACCTGTATTAACTGCACCTGTTTGAACTTGTTACCTGTATAAATGACATCTGTCCACACACTTAATCAAACAGACTCCAACCTTTACAGACATCTACATGCTTTGTAGAGTAGGAAAAAGTAAAGTAGGAAAACCTGCAAAATCAGCAGTGTATCAACTACTTGTTTCTCCCCACTGTAGTATCTCAGCGGGGGGGAAGCCTTCTCTGAAATGCCAAATGTAGACCAAGCTGACACAGCAAGGACTGTGTGCGTCTGTGAGAGGTTCGGTTGGTTGGTGGGTGGGAGAGAGAGAGAAAAAAAGAGAGAGAGACAAGTAGAGAAACACTGAGAGAATATAGCCATGTTTCCATCCAATTGTCATGCGAATTTTAAACAGACTTTTGAAATGTCGCAAAAAAGAAAAAAAAAGTTAAAGAGAAATAGGCACGTTTCCATCAGCTGGTTTGGAGCGAATAAACAAGGCTACAGCAAACGTAGTTACGTCAGTAGTTGACGTTACACGTGGTTGTAATAAAAAAGACGTATGGGTTCCAAACCAGAAACACGGGCAAGTTGCTACCAGCCATGTGTCCGCGCGTTATGGGAATATCCGGCTAACAGCAGATCAGACATGAGTCAGAACGTATTGGGCAAAAGTGTTTCCATCTCCCATTTAGCGCATCAACTGTTTTTTGACAAAGGCAAAAACCACCTCAAACGAGAGCAGGGGCGTTGCTAGATAGCGCTCTACTGGGCGATATGGCCAAAAATGTTATCACGATAAAAACATTTCATATCATTCCATAATTATCACGATATACGTCAAATTATTATTTCTTTCAAGTTTAAAGGCTGATTTTTGCTCCTGAGTGAAAATTAAAGAAACCAGATGGTTAATTGTGTGGTTAAACTTTTCTTTATGGTCAGAATGTGCCAAACACTTGATGCCAAACAGAGGATCACTTCTGAGGTAGAACATTCAAAACTATTATGATAAAATCTTTTTCAACAAATATGACCTTTTTTCAGTCCCTTTTCCTCAACAAAATAAATATTTTAATAGAAAGATTAAAGGCTAATTTGTCCGTGATTCAAATTAATTAAACCAAATATTTACTGACAATATATTGAACATTTATTATATTGTTATTGAGGAAAACTATATTGCGATAATTCTCATTCCCCATGTAAATGTTTCATTTATTTTAGATTGAAGCGAATGAAATGTGTCAGTATGTGCCTCACCAGCGTCCCTTGCTTAGCCCATTAATATTGGCACTGTCATGTCAGAAAGGGCTTTGACCGGAGCATGCTCACACACTTTTGTCACCACCTGACAGAAAAATTCTGCTATGGGTCCCTCATACCTGACTTGTGAGCCATGTAAACAATTTGCCATTGCTGCACAGTCACACCTGACACTGCATTGTTCCCACTACTACCTTTCCTTTAAAACAGTCTGTCTCTGTAATAAGCCTGAACGGAAACCTCTTCTAGAAAATACCACTGCTGATTTGAATGGACCTCTGCACACTAACTCAATCCTCCATCAAGGTCTGAGCTGCTTGTATCTGATGCTGCCTGTAGACCTCTTGTTGTGCTTTTACTGGCTGAGGCTGCCTGTATTTCATCTGGGTCTGTGTGACCTTCTAAAAATGTCTGGACTGGGTCTGCGCTAGTACTGGATTTGGATCAGCTGTGCTTGTTCTGGTTTATGATCCAGCATGTACTCCCTGTAAATTACAAATATCAATACTTATTAATGTTATCAGCTGCTTCAAGCCCATTAGTTTCTTTCTTTTCTTCTTGTGCATCCAAAACCAAGCCAAGGGGTCTTGACAATTTTACTGGGACACAGGCACATGGATACAGGGGCATGTGCCCCAGTAAAAAGGGTCAATTGCAAGATTCTGCTTCCCTCTTTAAAAAAGAAATGAGTCTGGGACAGTATAAACACACACACAGCATTAAAAAACATCCTGAGGTAGGAGGGTTTTACACAATTTTCCATAATTAGATGTACTAGCCGGTCCGAGTGATTCACCTAAGGGCTGAAATCTCCCTCCTAACTACTGATTAAACCACAACATCGGTCTATTTCTTATTTCTGTGTCCTTCACAACTCCACAATATTTCAGCACACAAGACACAGAGAAGCTCTACTTTGCTCTAGCATGACAATTTTGTCAACACGACTCCATCATTTCTAATTCCTTAACTGAAGAAAGTATTGCAACTAAATCTGTCTGTGTGTTTGTCAGGCATACTCATGGTCATCATATAGTGCTGACTCTTATCACCAACAAGTCTCTCCTTTAAAATGTGTTAAGAAGGATTTGAGTAAGTGGAGTTGAGGATTCAAAGCTTCATACATTCTGAATTTAAGACAAGGCTCTAACAATATGAGCAATTAAGTCTGCTGAATTCTTACGAACATTTCAGGAGTTGTTCTGTAATGTAGAATTTTTGCGGTGCCAACTTACCCTACAACTACATCAGAAGAAGCATGTGCAAATAAAATGTGGCTTACACAGACACACATGTAGCTTGTTAATGTACAAGGTTAATGTTAATAAATTCATCCCGTTGCTCAGGCTGTAAACATTGCTCTCTTCTCCTCTTCTGCAGGGTCTCTCCCTCTGATTGTTGAATATTTTTTCAAGATGCAACTCTAGAAAGAAGTCCTTGCATTTTGATTCTGAGGGACTGACATGTTTACTGTTGATATATCAAAACTCCACAGCAGGAACACGCCAGAAATACCTGGACTTGACCAAGAAACACCTCACCAAATAAAACATAAAACGCACACAGTGGAAAGCAGTGACATAACGATGATTAAGCATTGTAGTTATAGGGGTAAAATTTCCATAACAAGATTTCTGTACACCAGTGTCTCTCTCACCATGCTGCTGTTGAGATTCTTCTCCACCTTGCAGAAGGTGTGTGGGGGCGTCTCCCCCTTGCTTGGGATGATGATGCAGATGTCGGTGACGGCCAGAGCGGTGTGCGGCTGGCTCTCAGGCGCCCGGCGGTAGGTGACATAGATCCGCTGGGAGGAATTGCCACTGATGTTGGCTGGACGACCGGAGGGTGTGGTCTGGATGAGGTGGCAGCCCTGCTTCAGTCGCTCCTTCCACTCATACAGCACGCTGTGTGGGGAGGCAGAACAAGGCAGTCAGCCAAAAAACTCCACATCAACATGCGGTTATGAGTGTGATTACAGTGTAGAATGAATAAACACAATACGCAGTCGTGATCTCGTTGGGCCAATTAGGTGGAGCTCCACGTTCATAACATTGGGCATTTATCCCAGTTTTCAGTGTGACAGAATGGAGTTGATTAAGCTTAATGCCTGCTTTGCACCTCATAACCAGCAAAGCAGAACTGATGCGATTCATGAAAACCCATAACGATCTATAAGCTTATACAGTTACAATCCAGAGCGTGCAGTCTCCTTACCTTCAAGCTCAGGGCCACTTTTAAACTCAATTACGTTGGCCACACTCGCAGGAGTCTACACTTGCAGTAACAACAACATATGAAGTACTATCAAGTTGTGTTGAGCTGTTTTTGACGCAAACGTTCTTGACACACAAAAGAAGACTGAAGGGAAATTTACAAATAATCTGAAACTGCAGATGTTCCTGTTTCACTTACAGTAAGTCATCAGTATGGAAGCATTTTAGTTTCTTTGTAACTCATGATAATGTAACCTGCTTGTAAAAGAATAACAGTTTGGCAGCTATGTTGCATGCAAATGGCATTTTTCATGTCGGGTAACAGCAACATGGCAGCTCACTTAAACCAACAAGGAACCTAATGTTGCCAAATGTGGAGCTCCATCTGCATTGAAACCCAAACTTGAGAGCTTGTGGTGAAGTAATCACGGAGTAAATAATTATAGCTTCTTTGTCTTTTTGTATGTGAGCTTTTGTGAAGTTGGATGGTTGCACATTGTATGATGCTGTATTTAGTAGCACAAATGTATACGTTCTCTCTCTCTCTCATATATATACACACACACATATATATATATATATATATATATATATATATACATATATATACATATATACACATATATACATATACATACATACACACACATATATATACATACATACACACACATATATATACATACACACACACACACTTTAAAGAGGTGGTATTATGCTCATTTTCAGGTCAAAATCCTATTTAGAGGTTGCACCAGAACAGGTTTACATGGTTGCATTTTCAAAAAACACCATATTTTTTGTCATACTGCACATTGCTGCAGCTCCTCTTTTTCATCCTGTGTCGAAAGCTTCATTTTGGCTATGGAGTAATACCTCACGTCTCTAAATGATCTTTGTTGGAAGTTGCACATTCGCAGTTCCTAGTTAAGGACTACTAGCCAATCAGAAGCAGAGAAAGGCGGGTCAACAAAAAGACGGTAAACAGCTTCGATTCAGCTGTAGGCTACATGTTGCCGATTTTTCACTTTGCACACCTAGTACATGCACAAAAAAGATATATACCTCAATAAAGGAGAGGGTAAAAGCCAAAAAGCATTATACCACCTCTTTAAACTGAAGCACGCACTGACCTAAATGTACATTTGGTATTGTTGTGCAAATGTATCTGTAAAATGTGTTTGTTTTGAGTTGTTTTTATATAAATAATTTTATTGCCCATGATGGTCTCCTAGCCAAAATAACATTTTTATCATCTATGAAGACTTTTTTAATGACCGAATTGAATTAATTTAATTTTGACCCCAAAATCAAATCTGACAGTCCTCATACAGTATTATGTACTAGGTTTATGTACAGTACACTGTCAGTCAACATATTAACCCGTTCCACTATTACAATACTCACGCAAACCACTTAGAGGACAAGTACTGAGAGGTACATAACAGTAGCAGTAATTTTAAACATCTCTCTTTGTGCTTCCATTATGCACTTATCCTCCATTACGGTTTCAAGTGGAACTCGACAAGCATTTTGTGGTACTATCAGAAAACTGAAAGAGAACAGAATTTAAAGCGGTCATCTGAGGGATTTTTTGCTGTTTCTCATTGCTGTGGCAATTCTGCTCTGCTCGCAGCAGGTACCAAACACTGTGTGCACATCTTTCTCTGTTATACCAGACTACTGCAGTTGTCATCCTTTCTTTAATGAGTGAGCCACCTGTTCAATTCTAAACTGGCCTTACTACGTTTGCTAAATTAGAACTTGAGTACCTCCCCAAACAGCTGGAGCTGCGTGAGGAGGTCAAAGCTTTGTGCAGTATAGTCTAAAAGAGCTGGTCTTTATTTTAGGTGAGGAGGCTCACCCCTGCTAGAAAATAACATTAAACATTAAGAGATTAACCTTCAAGGGAAGAGAGCAGAGGTGCTATTCTTGAATTTCTCTGAATCTATTTCACACAGAAAAGTCATATATTTAATGAGTGTGGCTATTGTTACGGCAGTCAGCTAAGCTAACTAAAGTATTCATGAGATGGTATGTGCCTCTCGGATGGGAGTCAAAATGTCTTCCAGTATCTTTAACCAAGTCCATTTGACCTTGATTTTAACCTTCCTTGGACAATTTCCTGATGGAAATCCTAGAAGTACCAATGCTCCTCATGTTCCTTTCTAGTCCTCAGTATTTCACAAAGCCAAATTTATATTAATATGTCCACTTGTCACAGATAATACTAATTATTCCCACCGCAGCCTGAGCAACAATTCACTATCACAATGAGCAATAAGTAAAAATGGACGTAAATGATGGCTGCGCGCGCACACACACACACACACACACAGCTTCCAATTAGTCCTACCAATGTCTGGGAAGTGCAGTCACTCTGAGCTATCAGCACACAAAAGCTGCTGATACTGTTTGTGCAGAAGCTTTTTGTCAGTGCCTGATAAGCACTGCACTCTGTAGTGTAATAGGCCAGTATGAGCCTCCTTAGCATTGTCACCACCTGCCTCTGCCAGCCAGGGGCGTGAGAGCACTGAGCAAACAGTATTGACTTCCCCCAGTTCAAAAGATGTTGCTGAGGAGGACACCTGTAAGTGCTTCAAATTATTCCACTTTTAGTCACAAAATCACAATGGGGAACGGCTGCGATGCAGACAGAAAATGGCTGATGTACAAAACTGCTGCACAGGAGGAATTTTCAGGCAGAGCAGAGCACTTTCTAAAGCTCAAAGCCTCCTCACCCAGAATAGCAAGGAACAGCAGGGCAGAGTTTCATGCAAAGTAGAAATTTAACATTGAAAAACATTGCAATACATACATAAAACGGCACTGTGGGTTATGTAGAAAATTCAGTGAAACTGGACACATCATAAGTTTAAATGGGAATCAGTGTGTTTCCATCAACCACCTTTCTGATAGTATATCCTACAGATAAAGCAGAAGCTGCAGCTGCAACGTCAAAGTGCACTTAAAAATGTGTTCAGCCTTCTGCTACTATCTACTCTATTTCACTATCCTACATTTTCTACCTCGCCCAAAGCGTAAACACTATTCTGGTGTGATACCAGCAAACATCCTGATTTACCGTGTGATTAGAGAGATACAGAGCTGCACTTGCACATTATTAGTACAAATTGATTTTCGATCTAGATTTTGTGACCTGTCCAAAACTGGTTTTACAATGGGACTGCAAAGATGCAAGGACATAAAAGATTGTGTCACATCGACATCTCACTTTCTGTAGAATAAACAAGATTCTATTTGTATTGGAAATACGTTTTGTTTTCCCAAGCGCACTGTGGTAAATTCTAGTCATTCAGTTTGTCGGACTTCATTTATTCTTTACAATTTGGATACATAGCTTTAGGTTGAGCCAATGTGAACTATAATTGAGACGGACTGCTGGCCAGTGACTTTGTTGAGATTTGCATTATACTGCAGGAATACTTTGGATAGACCTTAAGGACACTGCTTTTACCCATTCTAGCAGCATGACTCAAGGGAGGGCAATAGCACTCTATCAGTCCACCATTTTGGTCCAGAATGAAATCTCACAACAACAATTGGATGCATTGTCATGAAATTGTGTGCAGACATTCCATAATGCCCAGAGGATGATGCCCGGTGGACAGCATTGTGGCCTCACAGCAAGAAGGTCTCGGGTTCAAACCCCGGTCGCCCTTTCTGTTCCCGTGTCTGCGTGGGTTTCCTTAGGGTGCTCCAGTTTCCCCCTCCATCATCAAAAACATGTTAGGTTTTTCAGTCATTCAATCTGAGCTGTTGCCGGTGAATCTGGAGTGGGTCCCCGGGCGCTGAACCACTGGGTTAAATGCAGAGAATGAATTTCGCTACATGTATGTGTATGTGACAAATAAGGTACCTGAAAGTACTGATGAGGCCACAGGGGCGGCTGTGGAGGTAAAGCGGGTTGCCCGTTAATCGGAAGATTGGCAGCATGTCAAAGTGTGTTTGGGCAAGATACTGAACCCCGAATTGTCCCCGATAGCTGTTCCATCGGTGTGTGAATGGGTGAATGCGATGTAGTGTAAAATCCTAAATGTAACCCATAATGTGAATAAGTTGATTTTAATTTGATGCAAATAAATGATGATTGACCATCAGCCTAATTTGTGCTTATTTTGCAAATCTGGGGCCATATTACAGAAAGTTCCTATCTTAAGTCTTAAGTTAAGATAGGAAGAGTCTAAGATAGGATTTTTCTCAATTTGGTTTTACAGAAGCAAATCCTAACTAACTTTAGGAATCCTATCTTATCTTACTTCATCTTATCTTATCTCATCTCAGGTTAGGAAATCCTAAATACTCAATCCAACATCAGTTATCAACTTTTATGTCTGTTAACTAGCAACCGTGTATGAATCATACACTGAAAATGGAGCAGAAACAACTATCATTGAACTTCAAGTCAGATGACTTGACCTCCGTCGAGAAATCCAAATAACACTTAACTCGGGAGATTAAAGAGAGAGAGTGGGCTAAAATAGGGGACACAGTCTGAATTAAGTTCTGCCTGTTGACATTTTGTTGATTTTGTAAAAGCAATTAAAGAGCAACCATGTGGATTAAACGAGTTAGCAAACACTACCTGGTTAGTTCTCCTAAAGTTAGGAGAGTTTATTTAAGATTTTACAAAGTTAGGATGCTTCTGTAATACACTTTTCTTATCTAAAGTTAGGAAAGGAATATTGACTTAGGAACTGTTAATCTGTAATTGCTTTTTCCTAAATCACTTCCTAACCCTTATTACCATGGTTACCAAGCAGTAAGGATAGGATCTGCTGGTTAGGAAGTTTCTGCAATACGGCCCCTGGTCAACATTTTACCTGCGAACACTTAGCACTGCCATATGAGGCACGGCCCAAATCAGAATCTGTCTCAAAGGAACAACTAAATACAGCCTCACACAGCTGCTAGCATGGCTGTAAACTGTGTCGCCTTGTCTGAACACAAAAATCGCTTCAGAAACAAAGATCAAGACTCTTCTGGTACTTACCCTAGGTCAGTGAGTGGCGGCTTGTCTCGACCCCGTCTGTAGCACAGGTAGATCTGGGGCGCCATGAGGCCGCCATTGTTAAGATCAGCTGAATGGCCAGTTGGTGTTTCCTCTATGCAAGTGAACCCTTGCGGCACCTCCTCGCCCATCGAGCGGACCACCACCGCCACATCGGTGATGGGTGCCTTGGGCTTGGCCGTCTTGTGGCAGACATCATCAAAGTGGATCTCCTGGTCCAACGGCTTGGACGGGTCCGTCAGACCGGCCACCACAAAGTAGTCGGCTACACGAGGGCCTTTGTCCTCCATCATTTCCCATCCCCACCAACTGCCTGCATGATTGCAGAGGAAAAGAGCCAGAGAGACATGGAGACAGAGAGGGAGAAAGAGAGAGGGAGGAGAGATTGATTTTCGTTGTGGTAGCAGGTACAGACAGTTCTTGTGTCCTTGCTGTGGCGGTAAAATAAAATATCGGTCATAAATTTTACTGAAGGGAGGCCAGTAGAAGGACGAATGAAAAGAAAGGATAAAAATGTGAGGAGCAGAGGGGCTCTGATTAGGTACCATGCAGCCATTTACAGTTTAGGCAGCTAGCTGACAGTCTTTGAGCAGATCGTCTTTAATTTACATCATCACCTAAAGGTTCGGTGTCCTAGCTCAAGGACAGAACATTGTTGGCGTTCTCTGGGTTCTGAACCTCTCTCATATTCTAAAAACGGCACAGCACAGTTAAAGCCTGGCTGGCTACACAGACCTGAGTGTGCATTTTTAAAACAGTGAGGTGTTTCTTCACACTTGACAATGTGGCTAAATTACAGGCCGGTCACACATAAAACCACGCTGATTACAAGCCTTGTGATATCATGGAGCCTATTAAGCTTGGTGATAAAAGCCAAACAGTAGTTTCCTTAATCTATCCTACGAAGGGCATGTCCTGACTGCACAACATCATCTACACTTTTTGATACAAACTGAAGGGCATATCAACATTGGTGGCTAAACAACTTCAGGATTTATCACCTTCACCCCTCAATAAAATCTGCATCTAATCAAAAGCTGTTATGTCGTTTTTCTGCCAGGACATCATCACAAAACTTAAGTCTTCATTGTCACAATTATGTTTGTATGTCGTGGCAAAAAAATCAGAACATGAAACGAGTTACAGCTGTGATCGTTTCAGTCAAGCAGCGGTTCAAATGTCCGCACGACAGAAGTGCATTTTCTATTTCAGAAACAGAGGGAGAGTCTACGAACACTTTCACTACCCTCTGAGGATAGCCAGTGAATCTTAAAAATCTTAAAGTGCTGTGTTACTTTGATCCAGCTCTGCAATTGACCACTGATTGTTTGCTGTGTCATGATCACGATGCCATTTTAAGAAAACAAAAAGGAGACTGAGACAAAACTACTGTAACGTTTCGGGCCAAAGACAACTTAGAACTAAATCGATTGTGTGAGGAGAAACTATTGAGCAGCTGCTGGAGGCAAAATGGTTGTATAATAAATTTGTGTTAAAGCCTTCTTTTAAAAGGTACTTTTTGCCTCTTCAGTTAAATTTTTAATGGCGATTCGGCAATTTGATTAAAATACGAAAAGATAAGACAAGTTTGCATAACATACACAATGTAATTCTTAATTTGTACCACTAAATCTTACAGTAAATTAGGGGTAGGAATTGCATGGTACCTCACGATACTAAACGATACACGGTTCATGATAACGATAATTTCACGATACAGCAATTCTGCAATAAATCGATTTATCGCTAGACAATCTTAAAATGACACATCAAGATATCTAACTATGAATACAAAATGCCCGTGAAAAAGGTTTGCTCTATTTATTTGCTGCAAATCCAAACTGTTAGAAAACAGCACATTTCTGCAGCACACGTCCGTAAATTAAAATGACAGAACTTAGAACAACTATGAAAAATTAATACAATAAACATTTCTTTATACAAGGCACATAAAATGCAAAATTACTGAGTTTTTGGCTGAAAAGCGAGGAATCATTACGGAAAAATGCATAACGATATATTGCTGTATCGATTTTCTGGCACACCCCTATAGTATATTATAACTTGACATAAGCTTTAGTGGTACAAATTGAGTTATAAGTTATAATATACTATGTCATATAAATAGAGTGATACCAGACATTTGTACTGCTTCAGGCAGTGGTGTTTCTCACTGATCATTAATAACTTTGCCCACAAGTTCGCTAGATCAAAGAAAGATCACAACTCAAACATGAAATATAAAAATGAGTCACATTTACCTAATCATCTTTCAGTTTTTGCATAATATTCTTCTTATCTCTTCTTGGTAAAGCAGGTCTACAATTTGCATAAAAGTCTAAGAAAATGTTAAGTGCTGAAGAACAAAAGAAATACTGTAAGCCAGTTTTGTTTTACAATGGACTTTTTCTTTTTGGCAGCCTCTGGGTGTGGTGGTGTAAAGTCTTAGTGTGCCTCGTGACCAGATTCATCACTCAACCTCTTGACACTCGAGCCTCTGGGACACAGGTTTGTCTCTGTGGGTTCAAATGAAACTTTACCCCTGCCAGCACTCTCGCTCTTCTCCCGATCAGCCGTGCAAAAACACACATTGGGTTCATGACAGCTGACCTCAGGAGGTGTGAGAAATGTGTAACTGCACAGCAAGTACACAAACTGAATGTAAGAAACTAGACACAATTCAAACATGTCTTAAGGTTTTTCATATAAAACAGAATTGTGCACAGATAGAAAAAAAAGAGGATGTGAAAGCTGTTCAATTTTAGTTGTTTTTTGTTTTTTTTTTTTTAAAAAAAACACTCCCAAGTTGGCGTCACAGTCAGTGAACAATTTCTCACCCAGATAGTCACTTCATTGAAAGCAGATTTTTGTAATCCAGTGTTTCTGCTCAATTTAATTCTGAATAATTCAACTGGACATGGTATCTGATTCCAACCATATGCAGTCAGAGGGCGTGGGAGGAGAGCTTTAATTAGCAGGGTGTGTTAGCTAGTCTAAGCACATTGGCTCAGGGGGAAAGGTGAAAAAGCTGCCAACTCCAGTCTGTGTGATGCTACGTTAGCAAGACCTCAGCTGCCACTGCACATACATAAACCACCGCATTTTAGTCTCCTCACCATCAGAGACTAGTGTAAGTCAAGACGAGATCAAAGAGACAAAATCTTTCTCTATTCTGACCTCTAACAGTGAGTCTCCTCCATTTGCATATTGTGATTTTGGTCTTCGATCAATGTTGAAAATATTACATTTAAAAGTGTCTTTGCGACACATGTTGCTGTACCGATTGTGAAGAAGCATAAATATAAAAACAGCCGATTATATTGGATATAAAATCATGAAGACTGAAACTCCCGTCTTCCAGGCTGCAGCAGATTGAACAGAATCCCTTTTGTTTCTGTATTTTCCTTCACTAACAGCTTCAGGGTTTTTTTGTGTAATGAGTGGTTTTGTCTATAGTTAGCCGTTTTAAACACAACCTTTGGCTGAGAAAATGGTTTATTTACATACATCTAACTAAAGCTTGGTGTTTATTGGTATGATGAAATTATCTTTGCAGGATCAATCAGCCAAGCTTACATCCAAACAAAGAGAGATTTGTGTTTCTATTGACAGATGGTGAGAAAACGCTGGTTCACTGTGTTCTGGCTCTTGCACTCAGATTACAAATGCTTCTAGGCTCATCACTTCCTCACTGTGACAAGCTGATGAGATGAGCTAATTTTCTGTGCCAAGTGATGTCTGGTCAGCCCTGATAAGGCATAAGATGTGAGGTGGACCAAGTCCTCTGATCCTGCAAGGGCTGGGTAATAAAACAACAATACAATAAATTTTTCCTCAATAACAAAATAACATATGTTCAATAAATGTTTGATTCACTTCACGTGAATCACAAACCAATCAGCACTTAATTTCTTATTAAAGTTTATATTTTGTAGAGGAAAAGGGACAGAAAAAAAAACTTTACTTAATTTTACTCATGAACATTTATTGAAAAAAGATTTTATCATTTTAACTGTTTTGAATGTTCTACCCCAGATTTGTTAAGTGATCCACTGTTTGACAAGTGTTTTGTCATGTTCTGACCATAAAGATTAGTTTAAAAACTATCTGATTTCATCAACTTTCACTCAGGAGCATTTAAACTTAAAATAAATAATTGTTTGGCATTTCTCGAAATAATTAATCGATAACAAATTATATGAAATGTTTTATCGTGATAACACTTTTGTATCATATCGCCCAGCCTTAGGTCCTTCTATTCCTCAGGCCTTAAAACTACCTCAATGCTGGCAGCTCTCCTGTGGTTATCAGCTGGGGAATAATTGGTTAAACTAAGAGTGACAACAGGAGCTCTAATAGCCAGACATCAGCATCCTGAGTCCTGTGCCACATTCTACGTTCAGCTTCCTGTTCAACACGCAGAGCAGACTCATAAATGTTCCTGGGACACTCGCATTACAACACATTGGTGCAACACCCAGAGAACAGGATGTGGGACACGTGCTCACTTCTCTTTCAGAAATGTTTACTTGGGAATTGAACACAAAATACCAACGAGAGTCCACTCTCATTTCAAAATTAAAACAGGTCCACCGCAGCACTGGTGCAAATGGAAACCGAAACGCAGCTGGTTTAAATAGCTATACAAATACAGATTTTTTTAATAACAACCCTGATTCAAACCTTCATCAACATCTTCCCTGCTTTTGGAAGAGAGACAGAATAGCTCTCTACCAAAGACAGAAATTAAGAAAGCAGCATAAGTAAAATAGGAAATGATATGTGGGGGGAAGCTCATAGTGGTGGGACAAACACACACATTCATATTGCATCTTCACACGTGCCAACAACACCCTCCGCCATCAAAAGCCTGCATGTGAGCATGTGTCTGGAAAGGCTGACATGCTGACAGAAAGCCTGAAGAAGAGGTGAGACATCGATAAAGTTCTGTGTCAGTGTGAGTGCGAGTGCTCGTAATCCTGTATTAAACGGGCACGATGAAAGACAGAAACTAATGCGGTCAACATATGCTGTTTATGTCAAGTGTAGGACAACCACATACAACTATTAAGCCAATTTAAGTTCAGTTGTTCTTGATTTAAAACATATTCAAAGCATATGCAGTCCATATTAAAAAACAAAGTATATAATCAGCAATGTATAATGAAAGGAGGGGTGGACTACACAGGGTGTCGCCCAGTACCGCGGATATCTTGTTTCTTGCAAATGACTGCTGCTTTATTGAACCAGATGGATTTTGCATGAGATTCATATGATAAAATGGACGTGGATTTTGTTTAATGGAACACAAAGTAAGTACAGTTAACTCCTCACTAGAGTTGCAGCGGTATACCAGTTTCCATGGATTAAAAAGTTATAGAGGGTCTCACCTGTGAAAAAAGGGAGACTTCCATTAAAAAATACTTAGAAGTTTTATCAGGGCATAATATTTTGTGAAATTATAATACAGCATTTCCTTGCATGGTACAAAATTTTAACAAAACAACAAAATGCCGACCTAGATTTATTTCAGTCCCATGGATGCAAAGTGTTGGAGGGTTCTGCAGTACCACCTCCCTGTTAGACTGACAACAGAGCCACATGACGGGCAAAGAGTGATAGTCATCCCTGCATGTTGTCAGCCTGCTAAAAATACAATGCAAACCAAAGCAGTAGTACTGTGCCATTACATAAGGATTTTATATATATATATCCCTATGTAGAGCCAGCAGATGTGGGCCTCTATTGTCTTCATTGCCTTCTCTCTCTCTGCCTGGCCTACATTTCAAGAATAGAAGAAATCAACATTGCTGGGTTCCCGATGGAGACGTAGGACACAGAAAGTAAAATGAATTCTAGATTTCACTGTTCCTACATCCAGACGATCATCTTGTAAAAAGGTAATTGTGATGATTTATGGGTCAAACAATAAAAACCGATCCACTGAGAAACATTTATATAATTTGCTGCATTGACATGATGATGGAAACCACAAAACAAAATATTCTTTAAAAATGTATTTAACATGAATATGTGAAATGTTCAGTCTGTGCAGAAACAGTTAACCTTTTCTCCAGACAGCCTTACATTCAGGTGCATCAAAGTGCTAAGAAGGCATAACAGTGTGCAACACCCATCTACTGCGTATCTACTCAATGGATCGTCATGCACAGATCGTCACCGGATTCCCTCCCAAGAACAGCATCCAAAAGATGGTGAGCTGTGACTCACTCCATGCCTGACACATAAGAATAAAAAAAATATGCTTCACTGCTTAAGTGGTCTAATCCAAATATCTTAATTTACTGGCTGCCCTACTTCTCCCCTGGCAGTCTGACCTGGATTGGAAAGCATGACTTGGTCTTGACGTAAACGCCCAGAGAGAAGTCACAACTGATTCCAAGCAAGAAAAGCTGTGAACATTTAAGAGAGGATGTGCTCAGGACTGCAAGCATCTTTAAAAAGGTCACTGGAGTCCTTCACAGTGGTCCTGAAGCACTACACATAATATTTATGTGTTTCTGAATCATTTATGATGTGTGTTCATTCAGCACAAGTGCCCTAAGACACAGTTTTCCCCAAGACTTTGCAGACTATTTGTCTTCGTAAAGCTGAAATCATCGTCAGAGTACCTTAAATTATGTGGTTAAGTTGCATTAAAAGGTACTTCATGACATGGCAGAGCTGGATGCACAGATTATATGGGCTCTCCATGATATTCTACAGTAATCACACATGGAAACAGACTCTGTGGAAAAGAACCACAGGCCTAGAAACTTTAAACTCGGCCACATGAAGGGCATAATGCCAGAGCTGTAGACAAAGCTTCCCAGCCCAAACTCACTGACTTATAACCACAGCAGGAGCTTAGGGAGGAGTTCGATAAGATGTCCAGACCCAACGGGCCTTCAGTCGTTGAAGGCCCGTTGAGTTTTGTTTAAGCCAACGTGACAAGGGAATGATTTCCAGCTGTCATGAGTTCACGAGAACCGGGGCCAATGAAACTCACCAAACAGTCTCTCGTTCCGAGTCTCTAAGGGCCTAGTCGCTGCTCTCGGCTCCAGCTGTATAGACATCTAGCACAGAGACAGCCACAGCAGGGCAGACACATGGAGGAGGTGAAAAGGAATGTGTTCAAGAAGATAAACACAAGCCAGTAGGAAGCCTCACACGCCAAGCATCTGCTTGTAGTTAGCCCAGAGGGGTGGGTGTTCGGCTCATGTGCCTTTTAGCAGCATCAGGTAAAGTAACGTTTTGTAGGAAAGATGACCTCTGTGAGAATATAGTTCTTCCATGTAAAACTATAATCTCAAAAACACCTGACTTGTTATTTAACCTACCAACCAAATGCTGTTCCACGTTTCGCTTGTCCTGACATGGCCGCATCTTACAAACTCCCAGCTCCAAAAAAAGCCAAATATCCACAAAGGAATGGGTAACAAGCTTTTGACTTTGCCTGCTTTGTGTATGAAAAGGGTTTGCATGTTTGCGGTTGATACTGCAGGAAATGTATCTACTACCAGCTCCTTTGGCATATTCAATTACACAACTAGCATTATTAGCACTTAACATGCACTGTGTGTGTATCCAGTAGACAGTATGAATAGAAGATAGTTAGGATGCATTAACCATTGTCAACAGACATTGTATTTTTAATTAGATATGTGACTATTTGTTTTTGTGTTTGCATTCTTAAGCAGCCATGCTTTTTTCATAGTCAGAAACAAATTTTCCCCCAGGGACTAATCATTTAGACACCATTCAATTTTCTAACACTGCAACAGTAATAATAGTGTTCCCCGCAAATGATGCATGAGTGAGTCACAAATATTCACCTGTAACTATGGCCCCCACTAAGGGCTAATCAGTGTCAAAAATAAAATAGCACAATAGCTTTTTTGTAGCTTTCAGCAAACCCCAGTCAGCGGTGTAAAATGCAAAAGCCCCAGACTGAGATGCAAACTTTCTCATGTGTTTTGTCAACATTTTGGCAACTCTCTTTATAAAAGACAGACGGGTAGACAGATCCCGGGATAAATTAGTCAGTATTTTGTAAAATCATGGAGGTGGTTTAGACATTATGACCGGTCCAGGTGCCAAAAACCAAATACTTGTACACAGATTCCAAAATTATCAGATTTGAGGGCAAATTACAGCGCATTTAAATCCAGACTGCAACACACACAGAGCTGAGTTTGCTTTGCAGCTGATATGAATCTGTGCCAAATGTCTCAATACGTCCATGGGTTCACCAAATTGACTGCAATGGACTCAGACTACAGGCCAGAGATTATTATGAGGACAAGAGAATATATTGTGCTAATAGGTTATACAATTTTTGTACCATAAACCACACCAAATGAAAGTTGTGAAATTCAGTTCATTTTTCAGTTTAAACAAGGATGTGAGTGGCTTTCTCATGAGATCTCAGCAGAGATCTGATTTCATCAATTAGACAGACGCAGGGTCAGTTTTCATTGACACATTATTGACATACAGCAGTTAATGTACAATGGGAAGTCTGGCTGGCTCCAAATCAGTTCCATAACATTTCATTAGTACCAGAAAATAATAGTGAAAACTGATACTGTGACAAACAGGTAAATTATCATATAAATGCAATAATTGTACACCAGGCAACACTGACAGAGCTGGATGTTGTTGGTTGCAACTTGAATAACAGGAGTCGTAAATCATGAGACCTATTTTCTGTCTGCTTGCAGGATGTCATCAGACTTAACCAGTTTACATTAGAATCATTTCAAGAAACTTTTTTAAGACTGCTCACAGCAGCCCAAATACATTTAGGCAAGTTCTTGTGAAAGTTTTACTGAACTGATGCCGTTTTTTTCTTCAGAATTTCAAGATTATCAACAACATCTCAATGTGTCGATACGGACTACATTTACAGCCATACAAAGTCAAGAAAATGCCAAGTATTTTAAACCACTGAAGCTTTGAATGTTATTTTTCTCTTATTATTTCCCTCTGAAGGCTTACAGAAGAAGCCTTCTTAATAACCGAAGAGATGGGACTTTCGGGCCGTTATTAAAAACACAAGCCACCTGAAGCTTTGTGAAATGAACAACAAAAAATACTTTCAGTCACACATCAAGGTTACAGTATGAGAAAATGTGCTGCTTTATTCAATGAAGATAGCAAAGCTGCAGCTGCAGCTGTGTAGCTTATTTGTGCCTCCAGAATAATGATCCTTGACTTCATATTAAATCTTCAAAGTTAAGCGCTTGTCAAAGCAGGTGGAGGATGCTCAGGGTCGAGCACAGAGGTTTTATCCATTAACACTCACTACTTGCTTTTACATGAGCAACGTGACTGTTGTAACAGATCATAATGCTGTTTGGTATGTAGAGAGGAGGATCAATGGGTAGAAAATGGAAATAACAATGCCAGGGTTAGCAATTTGCGCCCTGCTGGGACTAACCTATACCAAACATGAATATGCTAACGGTACAGCAAAACAGTCCACCATGAATAAGATGGGGGACAGACTAAGGTCACTCCTCACCTCCAGCTGGTGCAGTTGAACAAATAAGCTTCCGTTTCTAAAAATGTGTCAATCAACATGACTCGGGTAGACAAAGGTGACGTGTGTCAGCCCCAACCAATAATGGGTTTTTGAGGCTGATACAGATATCAATAACTGAGCTTTAAATATACAGTGTCTCACAAAATTGAGAACATCCCTCACATTGTTGTAAATATGTGATCATATCTTTTCATGTGACTGAAGAAATGACACTACAATGTAAAGTAGTGAGAGTACAGCTTGTATAACAGTGTAAATTTGCTTCCCACCTAATGTCTAAACCGCTGGAAAAATGAGTACAGCCCTAAGTGAAAATGCCTAAAGTGTCTCCTCCACCTTCCACAGATGCTCAATAGGGTTTAGGTCTGGAGACATGTTTGGCCGGTCCATCACCTTTACCCTCAGCTTCTTTAGCAAGGCAGTAGTTGTCTTGGAAGTATGTTTGGGGTCATTATCATGTTTGAATACTGCCCTGCGGCCCAGTTTCTGAAGGGAGGGGGATCATGTTTTGCTTCAGAATGTCACAGTACATGTTGGCATTCATGGTTCCCTCAATGAACTGTAGCTCCCCAATGCCGGCAGCCCCAGACAATGATACTCCCACCACCATGCTTGACTGTAGGCAAGAGAAACTCACTTGGTTACCACACACGCTTGATACCATCTGAACCAAATACGTTTATCTTGGTCTCATCAGACCACAGTACATGGTTCCAGTAATCCATGTCCTTAGTCTGCTTGTCTTCAGTAAACTGTTTGCGGGCTGTCTTGTGAAACATCTTTAGAAGAGGCTTCCTTCTGGGACGACAGCCATGTAGACCAATTATATGCAGTGTGCAGCATATGGTCTGAGCACTGACGGGCTGACCCCCCCCCCTTAAAACTCTGCAGCAACTTCTTTGGTCGACAATGGCGAGGCCTGTTCTGAGTGGAACCTATCCTGTTGAACCGCTGTATGGTCTTGGCCACCGTGCTGCAGCTCAGTTTCAGGGTCTTGGCAATCTTTTTATAGCCTAGACCATTTTTACGTAGAGCAACAATTCATTTTCTTTTCATGAGGTGCCATGTTGAACTGACCAGTATGAGGGAGTGTGAGAGCGATAACACCAAATTTAACACACTTGCTCCCCATTCACACCTGAGACCTTGTAACACCGAGTCACAAGACACCGGGGAGGGAAAATGGCTAATTGGGCCCAATTTGGACATTTTCATACATCAGTTCATCTGTCCAGCTCCAGACAGTACATGTTAACTATTTCTATCATTGCATGCAGCCATTTCAGTGAGGTTTTGTCCCAGCCATATTGGTGGTATGAGATACAGGAGCATTGCTGTAGTACAGGAGCATGGTGTTTTCTCATTTTACATCTTTTTACTGCACTTGATGTTGCACCTGCTGAATGCTCCTCTGCAGTCTATTTAAAGGAATAGAGGCTTGAATTTCAGATGAAGCCATTTGTTGAGCCTCCTGTACACCTAATCTTTCATTTACAGATTCTGCACTCCATGTCAGTGACATTTATGCTAACAAGTGCGCGCCACCATTTAAGCACAAAAGGTAATCGTAAAAAATAAAATTAAAAAATGCACTTCAATGTCATATTTCATTACAGATATCAAGGTAAGTACTGGGATCATAATTCCCAGGCTTCAACCTGGCTACCATCCTCGCTCTGTGTACAGTATTAGCACAGGGAAGTGCTAACGCAGAGAGCCCTGTGGGAATTAACACCATGTCTCCAGGAAACCTGATCTCACCTACCTGCCTGCCTCCGCTCCCAGACTGATCTTTTAATTCCCTTGTTGGCAGAAAACCGTTCTTAAGGTTGGTGTTTTGCCTTCAAGGCAGACAAAATGATTTGTACAAAACATTTATTTTCCAGTGGGACTTCTTTTTATTTGCAACTTGTTAACTTAAGAGTCTGGTAGTTTTAATGTAGTGACGTCTTTAGTCTCTACAGATAAGCGCCCATTTCTGTCTGAATGATGAGAAAAAAGGCAAGACAATGGGGAGCAATCATTTACCCTTTTGAACCAAGTGAACCACACAACTGCAGCAGCAGAATAATGTGAAAATCAGACAATTAACTAGTGGGCCCTTGACTGCAGCAAGCCTAGATGCACAGTGCATGTGAATACAGGTCCATCCACTGCTCAAAAACTGCTACACATTTACATTATCAAGTTTTATTATGATATTTTAATTGGCTGGCATTAGTTATTGGTTTATAGATACACAGATACAGATCTTCTCATAAATCAGAATTTATTGGAGTTGCATTTTAAATGTGGAAAGAAAGAAATAGGAGTCCAATGGGATGCCCATGTTGCTGCATCTCTGGCGGATGTATAAAAAAAAAAAAAAAACACCTCCAGGTTCCCAAAAGCTCCCAAAGCCCCATTTCAGCTTTTTCTAAATAAATATTAGCAATTATATGTGTGTTTGTTTTTTACGGTACAGTGCTTCACACTTCATGTTCTTGCACTTTATGCACTTGTATGTCTATATTACTGTAACAATTTTCTTGCTTAAGTACTCAGTACTTTCTTCTGAATCTCAAACAGCGATACCAGTGGAGCTGTACTTGCAACGTCCAATCAACCAGTTCAGTCTGAGCGCCTGTCCAGCTCTCAAAGGGGTCAATCAATCTTCAAAGCTACTCCACTACCCCTGATTGAACCAAACTTTATTTACCGAATTATTCAATTTCCCACAGAGAAAAGGCACCAACAACTGAACTGAGTGAAATGTGTTTTTGTGCACCGTGTTCTGACTTTGCTAAGAGCTATAAATTTCACTTCACATGATGGGATCGCCCAAATTCATCTCGTCTCACACCAGATGCCACCCACCAACTGAGGACACATCCTTCCTTTCTCCCTGCAGACAATACTCTGAGCTTACAGCTAATTAGTGTTTGTGGATGGTATTCCCTGGGAACAAGTAATCCTGTTCTCAGTGGTTCTGCATGCAAATCTATAGCAGCTTTTGGGGAGACATTGCATAAAAAATGGCAACCACGCTGTGCTGTGACCTTCAAGCTAACACAATATCCTGCTTTTTTCAAAGAATTCTTCACTTCACTGAAACATCAGCTCTTTTTGTTACTCAAATATGAAGTTTGTGGCATAATCTGAAGGACTGGGTATCAAGTCTCAACACTTTTTGTGTACACTTATAACTGTGTCTGTAGCGGAAAGCAAACAAAAATTCAAAACTTGGCACAGAATTCTTGATCAAATTCTAAATATTCTTAATTGAATCGCTCTTAATTTTGTGTATTTTTGGAGTAATTTATTCATTATTATTAATTTAAGCAAAGGTCAGTGGTGGCCCAAAGGAAGAGAAGCGAGCTTGTGACTGGGAGGTCGCCGGTTCAATCCCTGGACCGGCAGGATAAATTCTAGGTGTGGAAAAGTAAACCAAGCAGTGCTTGCTCATTTACCACCACTGAGGTGCCCTTGAGCAAGGCTGCGGTTGTACTGGGCAGCTTCCAGGTGTGAATGTAATCAGGGCCTTCCTGCGAAAGAGAGAGTGAAGCTCCTCTGAATAAATAAAGGTTAAAAAAACAACAACTATACAACAGAAGCACATGAGCTCATTTTATTGATTGTTTTTATAGAAAAGAGTGTTTAAACATATATTAAGCGAAGTACAGAAAAGGGTATTGGTTTATTTTCTTTACTGAAACAACGGCATTCAGGTGCGACAGTAAAATAAATAATATTATGCTTTAAATACACAGCAACTATTAACTGGATTCAAATATGTGATTTTAGTGGGCTTGAACATCACAGTATAAATATTTCTATGTCAACAAATCTCAACCAAAGCTAGAAACAAAACAGCTTAGTTTATTCTTTACTGATATCCTTAAATGAAATACAGCTGCTGGTGATGTACTGGGCACTGGGTTATATATTGACCACATGTAAACACTGTGTCCACATTATCTCCAGCAGCTTCAACAGTTTAACAACAAGAAAAGATTTCAGTATCATGCATGCACAGTATGCATCCCTCAGAACCAAGTAGCAGGGGCTTATTTCTAGACCTGCTATGCTCCATCAGTCAAGAACCATCCAGAAATAGACAGAAAGAGCCATTTTAACACTCACAGGAGCAGGAAATAAACCAGTGGCTGTCACTCGTTTTTAGCATTTACATCTCTTGCTCTTTTGCTCTTCTATGCTCTCACCATCTCCATTACTCCCTCCAACTGCAAATATAAACCACAGCTGAATACAACGAGTTGGTAAGCTCCTGTAGCCTTCAACTTCCACATTAAAACGCGTCAACTTGTAGTGTGCATCACTGCTGTCGTCTCTGCTACAGCTTCATCACAAAACAGCTCCAGTAAAGCAGTGAACATAGTATTATTTTATCTTTACAAGAACTAGTTTCACTGTTGGACTGCTAATTGCGATTCTCTCCAGGGGCATCTAGTGGCTGTTTCACCATGCTCCAAGTTCCTAGGCCAGTTAGTTAGTCTGCATAAGTATCGTAAGTGTATATAATATATGGACCTGCATTCTAGCACTTACAAAATAATAGGAATATAAACATGATCATAACCTAGTCCATATAAAATAATCAAGGAATACAAACACTGTTGTAATAACAAAATGTACCAAATACAAATATGTGCTTAAGTGGCTGTTACACATAGTTTCTGGCACAAAACTGCAGAATGAAAACTTGGAACAAACCTCGGACAGCGGACTCCAACATCAGACTTCCCACTCACTACCAAAGAAACAGTCTTGATAAAACCGCCAGTTCAGGCATTTGATTTAATGTGTGCTGTTGTGCAGAATAAGTTAAGGAGAACGCTACATTGAAATATACTAAAATTCCTCAAGCATGACAGGGTTGAGCACTCATATCCTGTAACTGACAGCTCTATGAAGTGGGACTCTCATTTGCCGACTTTGTTTGTGTTCACCAAATTACGCAAGATGGGAATAACTGTGCCTCAGGTACTGTAACGCCACTGCCACTGGAGGCGACATTTGGTGTCAATTATAGATGGACAGCAGGCATTAACCCTGAGGCTGAGGTCAGGGTAAGAGTGTCATCAGCAGACACCGTCTAGCTGTCTGTCCTTTGATCTTTTACTAACCGCTGTAAATCCTCTTCTTTGACCTGCACAAGACAACACAGCCCAGTCCAGCTCCCTATGCAAATCGGCCCATGCCTTTTGGCTCTCGCGTGCCAGAAAACAGTACTTTCATCTGAAGTATGACTTTTTCGTCTCTGGCATTCCACTAGGGCGCCCTTCTGCCCTCTGAACATGAATAGACACAGCAATGAGACAGAACACAAACATCCCGTCCATCATGCGCACAACAACAGGATCTGGCCATGAGAAATCACATGATATGTAAAGAGACTAACACTTGAATGAATAGAGGGGGAAAAAAGCAGAGCAGGCAGAGGATTTATGGGATTACAGTGTAGGTTACCTTTCTGGTATGTGGAGCTGCGGTTTGGAAATCACAGGCTTGGGAGTATTTTTGTCACACATATGATTTGATCAGACTTGCCTGTCCCGCTGCTTGACACAACTAAACGATGCAGAGGGGAATTTTGGGGGAAGTAAACCTTCAGGAGTGTCAAACCCCGATGTCACCGCTTATGATTGACGTCTAACGTCAGACAGCAGCAGGAGACTCCATGTTTGTCCCATTCTTCAGCTCAGATTCCTCACCTAGCACTGACAGACAAATCTGCACTGATGCGTCACAAATATAAATGAACGCATTCCCCAAACTTACCCATGAGTTACATTTGCAAGCCTGCATCTCTTTCCCAGTGATGAACTCTCTGCCTTTTGCCAAAAACCATAATAATCAATGACATGTCTGGACTGCAAATGCTTCACAAAACAAGACATGAAATGACTCTCTTTGCACCGTTTGTGCCACTGCCTGAAAGCAAGGTTAAGTGAGACAAAAGTACAAGCTGAACAACATAAAATAAGGCAAGGCGGTGTGCAAGGGTAACCTTAGTGTTTTGGGGTTATTTTTAGCGCTAAACGCCAGAACGCTAGTGGCTAAAATAAAACAGACATATATCATCGGATGAACGGAGGTTTAATGCTGGTGTGAACGGTGTTTGGTTTGCATCATGTCACACACAGCACAGGTGACTGAAAACATTAAAGAATTGGCGTTGATTGCGAACAACCTGTGGCGCATGACGCTAACTTATCTTCAGGAATGAACCGGCGAAGAAGGCAGCATGGTGGGGGTCAAACGGGGCAGACTTGTCGTTAACGACGGTTAAGTCACACGGATAAAAACACAAAACAAATGTAAACACGTTAGAGAACACAGGTGAGGTGACAGAGCTAGCATAAGGGGGTTTCTAGCTTCCTGTGGCACAGTAACAGCCTGGCAGCTGTTCGGTAAATCCCTCACCAGGCTGTCAGTCACTGTAACGGTTCATCATTTCGTACTTACCCCGCTTGTGGACGTCAAAATTAGTCCTCACACAACTTCAGCCGGTGTCGTCTACCGGTGTTGTTTCATTACAGCGCCGTCGGGGGAAAAGAAAAGGTGAGGACGACCTGCGCCGGTGTTGTTTTTGTTTTTGTTTTTCTCTCTCTAAGAGTCTAACCGTTAGCTGTCCAACCGAGCGAGGCTTCTTCTCTCTTCTCTATCTGTCAGTCACTGTGCCGAGCCGGCTGTCCGCTCCGCCGCCATCTTGGTTGTGATGCGAGTCCGCGCCGCGCGCACACACACATCACATCACATCACATCACACACACACACACACACACACACACACACACACATCACATCACAGCCAGCCTCTCCCAACAGGAAGGATCTCATATAATCTACCTGATGCTGACTGTGCTCGCAATTAATCTACTCATTTATACTAATGCTTTATTAGTTTTATGAAACTTGCCTAATTCTGAGCTTGATTACTTAAATAAAGGTGTGCCATTACACAATACAGTTTGTTATTTAAAAAAAAAAAGAACAAGATTAATTCACCTTGGAGTTTGAATCCACAAATACATTTTTCATATTTTGCAATTAATGCCCCTGAAGGCAAGACAAGGCAAGTTTATTTGTATAGCACATTTCAGCAACAAAAAAGCAACAGAAGGAAAGATGAAAAAAATTAAAACAATTTACCTGATCGACCTATTTATTCATCCATAGTTACAAATAATCAGGCTTTTTACCTTCCATTGTTTGCTTAATTTAAGATCAACTACTTCCTCAGTTGTTTTGTACGGAGTTCATCAAGGGTCAAAATTACATGAGTTAAAAACGGAAGGTTTTTTTGCAGTAAATTTTGACATTAATGATTAAAAGTTATCTTGAAATTTTGCGGTTAATTTTTCTTCCATGATAGCTTATTTATTTTAGGTGTGCTCATAAGTGGAATTCATTCCAGTGACACTGTTTCAAACTGTCCCATTTCATCATAAAACTGGATGCACTCCAAAACTGGCACAGTCAAGATTAATACACTTTGGACTAACATGCTGTTTTTCTATTTTTGAATCCACAAATACATTTTTCATAATTTGCAATTAATGTCATAAATTTCCCCTGAAGATAAACTGGCTCCTCGGTTGTCCTGAATGAAGTTCATCAAGGGCCAAAATCACATGAAATAAAGACATGGTGCACTAATGATACCATCAATGGCCTATGTATACCAATATGTATTTACTTTATATAGTTTATATGCAGTAAATTGTGAAGCATCTCCACTATCTGCTGCTATTTGATTTTCAACTGATGGAAATTCAGCATATACTGTACCTGCTGCCCTCAGCATATACCCGCTGCAGCTTGTTGTAGAGTTTTTCTGCCCACAAGTGACCAAACATCTGCAGCTTTAACTATAATCATTTTGGCTCTGGATTACAACAACAAAGCTTCTTTAAACAACAATTGTCAAATTTGCTTCCACTCATATCTTTGCATTAACTTTATTTAACACACGGTGGCTCCGCTTTAATCTTGAGAAGCTGAAAAGCTGCAGTCTCCATTCATTCAACTTACACTGTAAATTTCCGGCTAAACTGATGCTTAGTGTGACCCTTTTCTCTCTCTCTCACTCTCTCTCTCTCACCTGCCATTCAACGGTCTTGTGCAGAGTTTTGCATGCATGCCGTGCTGCCGACAACTGCATGCACGTTCAAGAAGCCGGCTATCTTAAAACCGGCTATTTAAAAACGATAAAATATTCTTTGAGTGGTTAATCAACAGTAATAAATTACCCAAAAGTCCCGTGAGGTTTACAGGTTACAACTTTAAACGTTGAAATGTATATTGTAATAGGATGTATATTAACTTCTTGGGAGAAAACTGGTAATTCTATGTAAAATCAGACGTTGAGCACCCCCATATCGTCAAAATGGCATGATCCTTGTTTCGCAGCAAAGCTTCGACTGTGAGATAGACAGTCGAATCAGGCTCCGCCCATCGAAGCGTCGACTCTTTGACTATTCGGGGTCAGTCCTAGCGAACTTGTTTAGCAAGTTCAGTAATTTGTCAGGCTGTACTCCTGACATCAGTAGCACTGTAGATGCAATTCTGCTGCTCCAGGATCAGTGCTGACGGCTGCATTTTGTTTTGCAATGCACAGTTTTATGTGTCAGGCTCAGAGTGAGCAAAGTTTCAGCTAATTTCTCAGATAACTGTGTGTAGTGCAACTTCATTTCAACATGCATACAGACTACATGCATGATGATGTAAAATGTATGATGAAAATGAGTTATTCCAGGCTACAATAATTGTACAAAGGACTCAGAAGTGTTTGACACATCGCATCTCTCTTTGAGAAAATTGATTATATTGAGGCAGAAAATAGGAAATGTGTGTGAAATAGGTTTCTACTTGACACTGGAGGACATTTCTGAATGTCATCGAGATCATTAGTGAAGAGTGAATTGCATTTTCATCATCAGGGAGCAAAGTATGGTTTTGGAATGCATCCTAATTCTCCTTCTATCATTGTGACTTTTGAAGCTGTGCCATGGTGGGAAATGTGCTTGTGCCTCTTCTTGCTGGCTCCCAGTGTTTCATCATGCACTGTAGAATGAGACCTGTGTTACAATGATTTAACAAGCTGCCTGATCTTGTTTGCATTAATAGAGGTAAGAGAAAGTATTAGAAAGAACATGTTAGTGTTCAAGACATCAGGCCAAGACACAAGGTTTGATCCATTTTCCAACAGCGAGAAAAAACACAAAAATGATTGGCAATAGCTTGAGAGGCTTTATGAAAGTATGAGGAGTTATATCTTGATTAAGTTAAAACTTACTATTTTTATCATTGAAATGCTGCATGATCACATCACACAAAAACTAACTATAAACCTTTTTTGAAGAAATTCAAAATGAGAACCATTATTTTTCCCAAGATACCAAACTAATTTTGCAAAGAATAAAACAATAACACATTGGAAACAAAAAAAAAGCGAGGATATGAAATACGATCTCTGGTTGAGAACCTCGTGGGGCTTAGTAAAATCTTCTCGCTCCAGGACACAAGTAAAAACATCAAAAAGATAAAATAGCAAAGAAATAGCAGACCAAGCAGAAAGGGGGAGAAATGGAACAAAAAAATAAATGCATGAATCACAAGAAAGCAATAGAAATGCCCATAATCCTGATGGTGTGATGAAGAGAAGTTTCCCCATCACATTTGAGACTCAAAGAGAGTTTATATGGGAGCATGAAAACAAGTACTCTGTTTTATGTTTCTGTTCTTTTTTATCTCTTTATTTTATGGTCCTGACTAACACCTGAGAAAAACATGTCTCTCTCTCTAGCTGCTAAATGCTCCTCCATATTCACCAGCCACTCGCTAACTGTGTCTGTCTGCTGTTTGGTGCTGAGCAGCTGCAGTTGCATGGGGTTTATCACAGCTGTGTTGTTTCCCACTAAAAGAGGCTGAAAAAAAAGCTTGAAGAGCTGGGGATGATTCTCTGCGTGTTCATCATTGTGTACATCTGTGGAAAAGGCAGTGTGTGTAAACAAGGTGACTGGATAACTGTTTGTATTGTTTGACAGACTAAGAATTGCATTATGAAATGGAACAGCCATTGTCAAAATGAAAAACGCTTGGATGACATTAACGACATGCCATAAACTTTGTTACTGTGAAAAGAAGCTGGAGGAAATAACATTTCCTAAGGTTAAGCTGAGTTTGAAAAGTATGTATTGCATCTTTTGGTAAATTCCTGGCAAAAAATACGTATTTTACCTGTATTTACAGTATTTAAATTATTTTCTTTTTCACGGTGTCTATTTTATTAATTTCATACTGAACACTTTGGGTCTCCATAGATTTCTTTAAATAAGTCTTGTTTGTTAACATGATGATGTACTCCCACTTTGTATAGTCATTTGATTCATTGTCAATACAAACTTGGAAAATTTGGAGCTTTAAATGTCCAGGCAAAAGCTTTGTCCAGATACGATAAAGCAAAGGCTTATTTGTCCAACCTCCTGATATACTGTAGTGGTCATAAATAAGAAAGCAGTGTGTGTGACTCATTTGAAGTAAGTGCTTAGTGCCCTCTTTCTGCTGTTTGCGGACATGAACTGAAAGGGGAAAAACCCAAGCAATCTCAAAAAGCACCTGAAATGCCCACATAACTTTGTCAAAATGTCAAAGAGAGATGTCCAACAGAGGGCCGACAATACCTGAAAAGCAGTTTGCCAGCAGAATGTATCACTTTGCTTCAATACAGCTGCTGTAGAGGCAACAATTTTTTTAAGTATTTGTTGAGTTAGAGATGTCGAATAAATAAAATACCTGTATTTAAGGTCTGCTGGGCCCAAAATTCAAAATGTGCTGAAACAATGCTTTTGCCACTTTAAAAGCTGAGCAATCTAAACACGTTTTCAAGCACTTTGTATGAACTCTCACTTTGTAAATAGAGAGTATTGGTTGTTCCTTTGGACTGTTTGCATGTTGTCCGCCGGTTCAAAGACACAGTGCAGGTGGACTGGTGACTGGTGGCATGTAATGTGTTCCCGTTTTCCTGCCTTCCCCTCGGTGCATAATGGGATTGGCTCTTGCTTTCTGTGTGCAAGTAAGTGTGAATTGGAAAGTAATAAATGAGATGTGAGCTGAGACTTTTTCCTAGCAGCTTCCAAGTCTTGATCTGTACTGAATTATTTCATTGATTGTGAGTGACACTTCACTTATAGGCTGTTTGCTTTTTCAGGATGAATAAATCCAGTTTCAACTTCACTTTGTGTTGAACGGCAGAATATATGATGAAACTGGTAGAAACAGGCCCGCCATGAGTAGGTGTGAGGTTTGTTCTGTGTCAGTGGGGGTGGAGAGCTGGCAAAGTATTCCCACACAGTCATGCAGACTCATAACTCCTTTAAATGGATGCACCAAAAATGACAAACAGCTCTTACAAATGTTTTAAAATGTACGTAGATTTCTTGTTTTCCAGGAGTTGTAAATGCAAAAGTGTGAGTAAATTGGTTAAACTGGTCAAAAAGTGTATGTGTGAAGTCTAGCTGGAGGCTCCTTTTGGAGGCGTGCTCATGTTTCGAATTACTGGGGGGATTGGACCCCCCCAAAAGTGGCAAAAACAACAATTCAGGGGGGTCTTTCTTACCTGTAATTGTAAATATTACAATATATTTCCCATACTTATGCCTTATATTTAAGAATCTTGAAATACGATTTCAGACACCCCTTCAGAGTTTCATAATTAGTATTTCTTTTACTTAAAATGAGCTATCTGATGTTAGCTAGCTGAGAGCCCACCCTATCATTTTATTATCACTATGTAATTTTATATTTTATGTAATTGTCACCTAACACTGGTGCTTAGGCATGAGCAGTAAAAATGGGGATTAGTTATTGTAGAGATACATTTTTACATCAATATAGAGTTTATTATTTCATTTGAAGTCTTTTGTGAGTCCTTCCACATTAAACATGGCGTTTATTTTAACTCTGGAATTCCCAAACATTCCCAATTCCCCAACAACAGTGTGTGACTACTGCTTTATTTGACGCAGATTACATCATTCGCAGTCAACATGAGCAAGAGGAAAAGAGATATTTGCTAAAAAGAGAGAAAGTTGAAACGTTAAACTTGATGAGAATGATAAGAATTAGGAATTAGAGTTGATAATACAGACTGTATTTTATGATAGTGTCTTTGGTTCTGGTTCAGGCAGCTGCATAATGATTGTTTTAATTTGCTGACGGGCTTATTTCCTTATATAATGTGCTCAAATTTAGGGTAAAATTATGGGACAACAATGTGTATTTTCTCTGTAACTTTCAAGACTATTATGCCAAGAGTGCAAGGATATTACAAATGTTAATGTGATTTTATTGTTTTTGTCTTAGACATTCACTGCTTTTCAGTAAATGCTTATTATACTAATCTTTATGATTTATTCTTCACTCATGACTCATAACATGTTAAAAATCTCATCCTTTTATCCTTCAAATATCCTTTACTTTGCAAGATTGGGGACAGGCAGGAGTCTTAAATTAGGATATTTAAATCTTAATTTTGTAAGAGCAGGCTGTTGAGTTGAAGCAACATTTAACCTTTTAAATTGGCCATTGAATGGAATTCAGTTGTATTCCTTGACGTGCCTTATTCTATTCCCTTTTAATCTTAATCCTAGTATAACAAATCTCACGAATCTGTTAACCATCTAACTCAGCAGGTGAAACATTTGATTTGATTGTTTCTCAGCAGTTTAAATGCCTTAGTCATGTTTCAGTGCTGCCATCTCCTGTACACTGCAGCCAAACACAGATCTTTCAAATCCAGTTTGTTGAATGCAATAGTTTTGTGTGGAATAACATTTTAAATATATTCAGTAATGACTGGTCGACTATAAGGTGGGTGCATATACAGAAGTCCAGTTTGTTTTGGGGGATGAGTTTTTCTTGTAGAATCTGCAAAATGGTTTTCCAAGTTTGTACATTTCAGATAATGTTCCTGCTTCCCATATTGCACCAGTTGTTTTCTGAGTAGATGGCAACTATTTAATTAGCTAAGGCACATTATTTACCAAATATGTACATTATAGATATAGACTGATTTGCTTTCCATTGCTAAACAAGGTTGAAACACACTTGGGGAGAGTCATGATCATCTCTGCTCTCTATCGCTCATCAATAGCTTTATAACTCCAACCTGCTGATTACAATGGGCATTCAGATATGGGATGGGAGACAATCGCCTGCATCTGCATTTACGCATAGGTAATGACTTTAATGGTGCTCATAAACACACTGATGACTACAGGGTGTTTGAATGGGACCTCAGGTTTTCATTTCACCCGAATACCAAGTCTGAAGAAAACTCAGAGATCATTACAAGTCATTTTGTACTCTTCTCTGTTTGATCATTACTTTGTGGTTGCACTGATTCCACAGGCCTCAGGGGAAAGGTGTCTGAGGCCCAGTTCCCAACCACATAATAAACGGAAAAAATATCCCCTTGGAGAACAAATCTCACAAATGCCTCTTCAGTAAGGCAAAAAAAAAAAAAAAGAAAAAGTAATGAAAAGAGGTTGTAAATTAAAACAAAGCAATAAACAACTGAGGCAGCAGGTAATTGCGGCCCAGGAAACATTTGCCTTTTTATTAATTGTAACCACAATTTCACCCTCACCTTAAGCAAGTGATTGTTACCTAGCCCTAATCATAACCATAGTTTATTTGCCATACCTACAATATTTGCTTACAATATAGCCATCCGTAGATGTTGTAGGAAAGTGAGTCTTTTAAAACATTGTCACTGAATTACATTTTCATAGAATTGTCCAAGATTATCGTTATTCTCTGGTGAAAGGTTTACCCTTTTTCAGCCAGAAGAAGTTTAAAGTTCTGAAGTCAAACGTGTTTAGAAGGTTATGTTTTATGCATCCTTGAGTTTAATCCCAAATTATTGGATCTGCTTTATTCCATTTTTGGCCACTGGTGGGCAGAAAAACTCCAAAACAAGCTGAGAGACCTGCCCATCTTCACCAGAAAAATGCCCATAATAGTTTGAATTAGTTTGCAGCAGCTTATTAAAACCCATATTTTTTCATTTCTTTTAAGCAGCGATCTGTAGTGACAGAAGAAGTCTGGTGATATAGTAATAAGGCCAACAAAGTCTGTGTAAGGAGCTGGTGGGATGGATGAATGTGTCAAGGAAATTCAGGACATTCATTCAGGTTCAAGTCCTGTGTAAAAGGAAGTAGAAGTTGGCATATTTAAAGTTTTAAGTTAAATTATGTTTCTTACTATCACTTGACTTACAATACAGGACTTACATAATGTCCTTAGTTTAGCTCAAACCACAATCTTTTTCTATACATAATCAAGTGGTTTTGTTGCCAAAACCGGACCAAACTAAAATGGTTTAACAACATTTTCCACGTGATAAATGTCATGTGACATATGTACCTTAAAGTCCGGTATGCCTGCCGCTGGACTGACTTGCCAACGCTCTTAAATTTCATTTTTGGGGAATGGTCACATATTTCATTGTACTTCCCAGTAGATATATATGTGTGTTGTTCTGGGGCACTTGATAATCGACCTATTTTGTCGTTTAGGTATGAGGACGTGTTGGACAGACACACAACAGTGACATAATACCGTTATAAAGTTGTTATGGCTACCGTATTAGCAAACATGGTACAGTATATTTAGTTTGTTTGATCTTCCTGAGAAGAATCTCTGGCTCTTTCGCTGCTGAATATTCCACTTTCATCGTTTAACTAGCTGCTAGCTTTGTCTGTCTGTAATTTGGTGCTGGTCAGATAATGTACGGTCAGTGTATCAAAGCTTGTTTGCTGAAAACAGCTGCATGTTGCTGGTGGAAACAGTCTTCATCATCCCACTGAGACCAAACAACCAAAACATTGAGCTAAAAGAGGCCAAAAAGCTCTGTAGAGATGCGGACTTGGTGATATTTCTTTCTGTATGATCACGGGAGCTTTACAGGAGTTTAACCAGATTTTTTCAACAGAATTTTACTTTGCCAAACAGCTACATGTAGGCTAACAAAATACAGCTGACACCAGTGTGCATCCAGACCATGTTTCATGGCTCTGCATGCTTGTGTTAGTGTCACCCGTGTCACCGAGGCCCACACTTCCTCTGTAAAACAAGCTGTGTGCACAGACACAGACTTCCTGGAATTTCTCCTTTCTGCTATTGATTTTCGGTGGGGTTTGCAAATGTTTACATGATGAGCAAGAGACATACAAGCTTTTTCAAGTGATCCCATTCCCTGCTCTCTGCTCCATGCGTTAGAGCCCAGGAGGCAGACAGGATGTGAGCTGGCCGATAAGCTGCAGAGAGACAGAAAGGCTGTCGGAGATTCTCTGATCGTCAGTCTGTCACTGTCTAATAACCTGCATGTAGGGAAAGCTGTTGGGGCTTCTCTTTTATGCTGTTAGACGCTGTTTGAGCAGGGTTGAATTAAAAATTGGTGCAACCAAAATGTTTTCTGTCATCAACGGGTATAGTAGGATATGATGTCATGCTTCAACTAAGAGCTCCCAAAAGTACACAATTAAATTCGCAGTTAATCAATACTCAGTCTGTGGTTTACATTACAACACAGCAAACCAGTAGCTGCCCTTTTAGTTTGTGTCTTCTAATGGTAGCTATCTAAAGTATAATTATGAAAGACCTGGTCAGACCGCCACTCCTCCATGAAGGCTATAGTTGTGTTGAGTACTTGTTCTGGTGAAGTGGGCTAAAGATGTACAAATTTTCTGGTAAGCGTGGTGGCTGCTGACACAGCTAGCTGTTAGGAAAGATAGCTTACATCCTATATCAGGTAATCGGTGTGTTTTTAGGGTCATTTGTTCACGGTCTACTGTTCTAAAACTTTAATTCAAGCATGCCGCTTATGTGGAAGTACCTGAGTAAGAGGGGGGTACGTTGATTTATTCATTTAGCTGATGTTTTTATCCAAAGAGATTTACAATTGCTATATATGTCAGAGGTCACATGCCTCAGGAGCAACTTGGGGTTAAGTGTCTTGCTCAGGGACACAGTGGTGTCTCACAGTGGATTCAAACCCGGGTCTCTCACACCCATCTGGCATCTGTCATCATCACCCACAAAAACAGTTCAAGGACAGAGACTGAGGGTAATGAATCAATAAAGTCTTTGATTAAACAAAGTTCATAATTATCAGTTTGTTGGACCTTGTTAGCCTGCTATCCAAGTTAGCTGCAGAAATTGATTCTTGCAACCATGTATAAATCCTGCCTGCTTTTGCACAGAATACATTTTGCTAACTGATTCTGTCTAAGGCCTTAAATGTGCCTTTTATCAGCACGTAGATGTTTCAAAGTACACAATGGCTGTTTCGTTCGTTGCATTCAACCCTTAAAGTGCTTAACATGAGGCAAGCAGCTGTACTTCTAGGTGTTGCAGCCAAGTTATGAGGCTGAATTCTTTAAATGCTATAGTTCAGTCTTTCGCAGGTGTCAGTGGCAGTGGTTTGTTGAGACTTTAGCTGTGTAACACGTTAGAGGAGTCTTTCCTCCAGAGGGGCATAATAAGAGGTTGAGTTGTTATACTCTGGTATCTCTATTTGCATGCTAACATAGAATATGTTTTAGCACCAACTCCAACACCATTCATGCCTCTCAGGATGACTACAAACTTCAGAAGCAGAGCATAAAAATTCAGCATGGAAACACACCCAACAAGGAAAAATAATATTATTCTGAAACGCCAACGTGTGTGAGTGCTAATAATTACATTCATCATTTGTGGCATCCATTTGAATACCTTTGAATATCTGTGTTTTTCTTTGCCAGAAATCACAGAATCTTGACTGGCTACATTACGTTTCTTTCTGACCTCTGAAATCTGACCTCTGACCTCTGACTTCTGAACTCTGACCTCTGACCTCTGACCTCCCGTCGAGGGGACAGGAAAACTAACTTCCTTTCTAGAATCAATACAGTGTCACATTATTAAGCTTTCAGCCAGAATTAAAGGATCAATACTGAAGATGGTGAAAGACCTGCCTAATTCCACTACCGACACACACACACACACACACACACACACACACACCCACACAAGGTAAATACACCATCACACACACACACACCATCACTCCGAAGGACGTTACATTGATTTACATTCATTTCCTGGATACCTACCATAACCTTAACAAAAATCTATGCTTACATTAACCTTGAACAAAGTTTTCTCCCTGAAAGTTAATGATTTATGTTGCATTTAGTCCCCAAAAGGAAGTCAGGCCCGTTATGACTGCTCATGACTCATGAGCTGAAATATTTTGCTTAATAAATGTTGTACCCACGTGAGGTATGAAGGAGCTTCAGTTTTTGCATGACTGACAGTACCTTTCTGCTCACATATGATTGATCTGTGAGGGTTTACAGTAAAATTGCGTTGATATTACCAGGGTTTGAATTCAGGGACAACTGAAACTAAAGAATATGCTTTTTAAGATGATATGTTATTTATATTTATGTTAATTGTTGAGCTTTAGAGGTGCAAGTAAGGTATTTTATTGTGCTGAACAGAGCCAGGCTAGCTGTTTTGTCTTCATGCTAAGCTCATCACCTGCTGTCTCTAGCTCCAGATTTAATGTACAGATATGCACAGATAGCTGGATCTTTTCATCTAACTATCAGCATGAATATGCTGATATGCCAAAATGTTGAACTTATCCTTTAAGGAAATACCAATAAAGTGAAATGTGAGTAGTTTATTATTTTTCTGCAAAAGTAGAAACACCTCAACCTCATTTTCTCCTCCCACTACTTTTAACACAATTGAAATCTTTTTATGCTTATTTTTCATTTTCTTCATCACATTGTTAGAATGTTTTTTTTCTCTTTCTCTTTTTTATCTCTTTTATCTCTTTTTTCTTGTTTCTATGCAGCATTTTGAACTTCTGGATTTTATAACCTGGATTTGTAGATTGTACAGCTCAGTGATATGGCCTGTCGTGTACTGCAGTCATTATCATTTTTCCCTTAAAATATTATTATATATTTTTGCTCATGTCTCCATAAAGGCTATGTTCTGTATATTTCAACCTGGACCCTATATTCCCATGTTTTTGTGTCTTTGTGATTAATTGGGGCAACATTTTGGGAAATTACTCCAGTATTGAGCAAGAGTGCTGCAGTCAGCAGCAGCAAAAATAATCTTTGCGGGCAATCGAGCCCCGTTTAAGTACGTCCACTAAAGTGCTTGTTTTTGCCAGAGTCAGATTATTATTATTATTGTAATAAATATAAGTGTCTGACAACATCATGGAAAGGATCCCCGCCCACAGAGATTGTTCTTTTTTTGTTTAACCACAAACAGTTGTTATATTACTTTCGTCAAAGCCACCAGACTCCTTTTGACAAAAAACATTATTTTGTTTTTATCACAAACTCATTCAAGACAGCAAAACTTTTTTTCAAACCCAAAGACTTTCAGTTAGAAGTTTCCAAAGGATGGTAAAGCTATAAAAGACACCTTGGATTTGAATATTTCAGTCAGTGTACACATCATAAATCTTCGATAAAGAGCTTATAATATAATATATAATATAATGTGATAGTGTCAGACAATGTGGAATAAGATGCTTTTTCCAACCTTTAAGTTACAAGGGTTATAAAACAGAATAAAATAAAGGCGAGGATATATATTTAATATGAAGGGAGTGTGATTCTAACTAGGTGGAACTGGATTTCTGCTTGCTTATGTGCTTGTGATTCATGCAGCAGTAATTATAAGTAATTATGTTATCTGGCTGGAGTTCCATCCTCTTCATGCTCTTAATATTGATTCAGATGCACTGCTGTGGTGTCCTGTCAGGGCGTCTTAACATGATGAGCTGATGGAGTTTAAAACAGTGTTGACTCACATCCTGCTGTCTTTCCTGAAAAAACATGTGAAACAGAAGGGGAGAAAAAAAGATGCTTCTGCTTCCAGTCTCAGTTTATTATATCGCAGTGACAAGGCCATTATGAAGTGTAATTGCAGCACTGTGTATGTGTGCTTCCAACTGCTGGTGCAGAAACTGTTGCCATGAGGCCGATCTCGCAGGATCATTCATGAAAAAAACAAATTTCATCAGTAAATGTTCACAGAAATATGGACTCTGTACATTAATGTGGCAGTAAAGGGTTAACAAACCTGCATTGGTGGCATCTATGTTTACCTTTTGATTTCAGTCCTCTTCTTTCCCCACCTTCTGCAAGTGTATCGCTACATTTCTTGTCATGTATTAGTCAGTTAAATAGTGAAAAATAATAATAATCTTAATTTATAAAGCATTTTTCAAAAACAGTTACAAAGTTACAAAATGCATTAACAAGAGCAAAGACAATAAAACACATAAAAACAAATACACGATAAAAGCAAGATAACACTTAAGAGACTAAAATACACGTAAACATTAAATATATATAAAATAGAATAAAATAAAAATAAAATATAATCAGGAAAGGCTCTCCTATAAAAGTATGTTTTCAGAAGCGACTTAAAAGAGTTCACTGACTATGCCAACCTGAGAAACCGCCTGCAGCAATATGTACAATGCCTTGTTGTTACTGTGGCTATTAGTTAATAACTGCTAAATTCCATATTTGGGATAAATATGTCTTTTTCTTTGTTTCACAGATTATCTTATACGAAAACAATGATTCAATGAAAACCATTTATTCCTATTAAAAACAAACACTCCCTTGTGATTTGATTTTTGACTGGTGAAGTAAAAGCATTGTAAGCCCTTAAACCTGGATGTTCCCAACAAGGTGCCCTGATGTGGAGTTTTCTTGTAAACAAGCAAAGTGTCTTTAAACATTCAGTGTTTCTTACGAAAATGCATTGTGTGTACAGGTTGAATGCATCTTTTCTTGCTCTGCCATTGGGGCCATTCATTTTTTCGTCACCTTCTACACATTTATATTACATTTACATTTCCCCCCAATTCAGACATTTTCACATATTTAAAAAAAAATGAGAAAACTCTTTTGTTTAAAGGTTTTTGACATTTAAGCTGAACAGAAGTGTTTATGGCATACCAACAGCAAAGCACAAAACTTAGTTAACATTTTGGACCACAACCACATTTCCCTTTGTGACACTACAGGACAATGCATAGTCTACATATACAAGGGACGTACTTCTGTAAGTATATTCATATACCAGTGTGTGTGTGTGTGTGTGTGTGTGTGTGTGTGTGTGTGTGTGTGTGTGTGTGTGTGTCCTGGTCTTGAGTTACGCTCTTTCTAATATGACGGAGAGAAGAAGCCTCCCTGGATGCACCTTGCTTGCGGGAAAGCAGAGCGGCTGCAGGCATAAATAAATCTCCCCTGAGGAAAGTCGATACAGCAGCTCGCATGTCCACAGATGAATATCGAAGACCATCTGAATCTTAATGGCTACAAAACATGTGGATATGGATATGATACACACAAATGTGCTGTCTCAATATGCGGAAGAAGTGCTGGAATCCATTGCTTCAGGAAAAATAGCAGTACCACAGAGAAAAGGTACTTAATTCCCACAGTATCGCAAACATATGTAAAACTTTAAAGTAAAGAAGGAAGCATTTAAAGTGAAAGTGTTAGAATAAGAGTTTTCAGATTAGAAATAGGGAAGGACAGAAATAGGGAAGGACAGAAATACAACAAAAAAAAGAATATAAGAGGAAGTGCACCGTCTTCAGTGATGCAAAAGTGTCTCACAAAACTCAACTAAAGCACCAGCACCTTTTGCCATCAATTTTGTAAATGTATTTTAGCTTTGTCCCATCTCTGGTGTTGTCACTGCAACAAAGAAGGGATTAATTGTGTTCTTTTAAGAAAGCCTAATATAGTATAGAAGCATCCCAATTGCTTTTCTGCAAGTTCTATTAGTCATGAATGTAGGCCACTATACATGTGCTTTGCAGGCAGAAGCTAAAATGGGACTGTTTGCTATCAGCATCACTGACAGCCACACATTTGTTGAATCTAACCAGATCGTACTGGTGGTTTTCTTTTAGCCTGTTTCAGTACACACACACACACACACACACACACACACACACACACACACACACACACACACACACACACACATTTTTTATTTACCTTTTCCAGGTAATTAATTTCAAAGAGTAATGGTGTTCACTTCTCACATACACACACACTGTTATTAAAAATAGAAACATGGAGGAACAGGAAATAGAATAAACTAATCAAAAGGGCAAGAGAATAAATCATGCAAAAAAAATTACATCATCGACACACAGGGGAGGCAGGAAGGTCCACTGGGTCACATGAGAATAAATCATCATCTATAAAAAAGTAGAATTACTAAAATCCAATATGAAGAGGTGCATCCAATTTGTCCAGTGTCCACAAGTCACAGGGTCACATTAAGCTACTGAAATTATTAAATTATTATTAAAATGATTATGTAAAATAAATGCTACATATGGGCCAGTCAGCATTAAGGTAAAATAAAACAGTAACTCCCTAAGCGCAGGGAACAACTTAAAACTAACTTCACAGCGGTATTGCAAGAGAATTGCAAATGATTACTTCACAGAGAGGTACAAAATAGCTCGCAATAGCAAAATGATTTACAAACTCTGGAATAGAGTAAAATGTCTAACATAAAGTTATTACGAACAAAGTTGACTTTTAAAAAATCAGAGCAAACAAACTCCACAAAAGTACATTTTTAACATCCTCCTTGTTTTGAGGCAAATGTGTGATAGCTCAGGTTGCCGCATGGACAAAAAAAAGAGATGTAATGAGACCCCATGGTATCTGAAGTGAGAGGTGCGGCACTGCTGTTGGTCAGAGGAGTCTTCTGATACAGATCAATGGAAACAACTGAGACCAGTGGAGCCAGAGACTCCCTGCTGATTCAATTTACCATCTCTCTAATTCACATGATCGTACTGCCTCTCAGCCAACACACGCACACACAAACACACACAGGCAAGATTGCATGACTTAAACTGAAATAAAATACACATAAACAGGTATATTTTATTAATAAACAGCTTTTGCTTATTGCACTTTGACTTTATGTCCCATTGTGTCCAGTGTAGTCGTTATGGGAGTCAAATGCAAGTTTGAAGTCCCGTTTCACACCCTTGACTAACCTCCCAGTTTTGTTGTACCTTTTGTTTGCTGTAAGTCTTTCATGCTTATTCTTTTATTTTATTATTTCAAATTCAGATACATGTAAAGAAAAAGTTAATATTTGAGTAACTGTCTCCGTGTTTGTTGTATGATAAGCTTCTTGATTGGCTGTAGGACTTGCATTGATTTATATTTTTGGCTGCTCTGACTCGGTCCACCTGATGAATGTTAAGTCCAGCACTAACTCCTTTCAGCTCTGGTTCTCAGTCACTCCCTGAGGGAAATATCTGGCTCTTTAGTTGCTTAATGCTCCACTATGTTCGCCAGCTAGTTGCTAACTTTGCCCGAAAACAATGCAGATGAGTGCATTGACAGAGGACCAACACAACAAAGTTGCAGGCTGGAAAACAAAACAAATGAGCTTATGATGATGCTAAACTGCTATGAGGGGAAGTGCTCAGTCAAGTGACACATCATATTGCACATAGGTATTAAATCCATTGTTAATATGAAAAACCTGTAAAAGATGCAGGTCTGTGATGGCATGAGCCAAGTCCTGTCCACTGTGTCCTTGTGGGAGACTTTGCCATGGCAATGTAGTTTAAAAATATGTAAACTAACCAAACTTGTATGATAGAATTTCACTGAAGACTTATGTGCATCCAATGCTGAGTGCCTCTGAAACTGTAACACATGCATTTTGTAGTTTCACTCCTCCTGGCTGCATAAATGTCAATAAAAAGTGTAATAGCCTTCATATAAAAATGCAAGCAGAGTAGAGTCTCCATTCAATCAGAGCAGCATCAATTATTCATAGATGCTCCCCTCGGCTGTGCTGCTCCTGGGATCGATGCCTCTGTAATGTGGACCGATACGAGCCCCTGGTCGAGTCCTAGCAGAAGCAGGTTAATGGGACGACTGGATTTCACCCACTGCTGGAGGCACTTCCTGGACAAAACTCTGCCCACTGACATTTTATAAGATCCCAGTAAGTTGTTTGTATGTAGGTGCGGCAGATGTAGGCGGGCTTTCCATGTTTTTATACAGTCTATGGTTTGTACTGTCAAAAATGTGAACTTAATGTTTGTATCCATGGTGGTTTAAAATCAAGGGCAACCGGACTTGGTTGAAGATGCTGAAAGACATTTCGCCTGTCATCCAAGAAGCTTCTTCATTTCTGACTGGCAGAGAATCACAGCTATTTAATGTTAGTGGAGTCGTTCTCGAGGTGGTGGATACAGCTTGGCTCACTGTGGTCATTGGAGTCACCTGAGGCCAAGTGTGAATGACAGTGGACGATGACGACGGAGGTTAAATGGCTGTTTTAAGAGTGGTACACTAAAAATCACTGGGGTTACAAATTGACACAGTTTGCATAATCATAGAACTGGGCCAACTAGGTACAACAAAATAATGGTACTATAATTGAAAATAGAATAGAAAAATAGAATCAATTGTAGATTTTTAATTTTTTATTAGAGACTACATTACTTTGTAAACATTTGGTGAAACTATCAACCATCTTCCTTTTTGGAAAAACTAATTTTTAAATTAAATCGACTCAACTACAGTGAGTAACTATTAGTGGTTTGTTAAGTTAAGTTTGTAAGTGTTGCTTAATTGGATCGATGTAATTACGGTGCAGCATAAATTATAAAAAATTTAAAGATTGATACACATCTTCCGCAAACTTCAAACTTCTTTTTCTTTTCTGTTATTAAAATAAAGTTCTACTTCCTGTTTCACTTGGTAAATTAAGTCTTCCAATTCAAATCACATGTTTTGTGCGTGTGTGTGTGTGTGTGTGTGTGTGTGTGTGTGTGTGTGTGTGTGTGTGTGTGTGTGTGTATGAGTGTCCAATCCATTATTCTACCCAATCAATTTGTGCTGTCGTTCAATGAAGAGGTTGAATGTTTCACGGAGAGTGCGGTAAATGGTGAGCTTCTGAGAATCTGCGAATGACATGATGAAGGTGTTGCCTAGTAACAGTAGTCCTCATTTAATGTAATCTGATTACATAATAAGTACAGATAATGATGCAGCAGATGGCTCTTGGAAGATCTGACATATAAAAAAATAGAAACTAAACTTTCTAGAACTTCTGTTTTTAAACTCTGTAACTTTAAATCAAAAATACAGTTTCTGATGATTTTTATTAATATTGTTTTTAATTTCTTATCTTTTTAGCCTAAAGTTTTAAAATCTTGTTTTGTAAAGCACTTTTGGGCTGCATCTTTGCATGAAAGGTGCTATACAAAGAAATCTATTGTTGTTTATACTTGCTAAACATCATCATGTTAGCATTGTCAGTGTAAACGCATTGCTGGTTTGTAGCATTTAGTTCAGCCAGGTTCAGGTGTGAAGACATTTCGGAGACTGACTTAACATACAGTACGTGGACAAAAGTACTGGGACACCTACAAATTACTTTTATAACATCTCATTCTAAAACCATAAGGATAAATATGGAGTTGGTCCCCACTTTGCAGCTATAACAGCTTCCACTCTTCTGGGAAGGCTTTCTACAAGACTCGTTCATCCAGAGGAGAATTTGTGACGTCAGACAGGCCTGGCTCGCAATCTTGGTTCTAGTTCATGCCTAAGGTGTTGGATAGGGTTGAGATCAGGGCTCTGTGACGGGCTAGTCTAGTTCTTCCCAAGGCCAAACACAAACTGTTGGAAGAACTGTTGTTTAAAATCATATGTTGTAGCATCAAGATTTCCCTTAAGAAAGACTACACCATGAAAAAACAGCCCCTACCAAAAGTATTGGGACGGGGGGACCTTGTACTTTTGTCCATAAAGTTTAGCATGGTTTACAGCATACAACATGTGAACACGTCAAATGCCAACACCAGGTCCCTTTTATGTTTCTCTAGTTCTTGTATGTTTTCCTTTTAGGTCATCTTTAGCCGGCCTTAACTTAGAACAACACATCTTTCTGATGTTTAGACTGCAATGCTTCGTCATACTGGAATCTATCACTCTCCATGAGTTGTACTCTGTAATCTTTGGAACCAGTAAGTTCTTGTAAACATTCTTGTAAGATTTAACCTTGCAAGATTCCCAGAGAACACCGATATCTGCTAGCCTGACGCCTGAGCTACTGTCTCTACCTTATCAGCCTTACTGTTGTCTCCCTAACAAGGACAGTTACATGAGAGAAATAACCAGGTCTGCTTATGACTCCGAGCTAGACCTGTCTTACCTTCGCCTGTTACATCAATTAAGACCCCTGAGAAATATCTCTTAACATATCTGACCTAACTGTGTTTTCCTAGGGATGTTGAATCCTTTCAGCCAAAGTTCAGTAAGTTTAGTTTCAGTTTCTTTACTAACATTTCTGTTCGTTCGTTAGTTTGCAGTCAGATACATTGATCTGGTTGTTTGCCAGAACATGTGGCGTTATCATCCTGCCGGGCTGTGTGATAATGTGAAGAGCATTAAATATTCAGTTAAGAGGAAGTTGAGTGTCACTACATTATCTGAGATGTCAGGCATTTATTGATGACTATCCTTTATCTGTTAGAGCTGAAAGGGCACACACAAGCACACAAACTAAACCGCTGGGAGTAATAGTATTTGTCTGATAGATGTAGTCTATTTGTTTCATGAATTATAGATCTCCCAAAATGTCACCCAAAGCGAGTAGCTTGCTTCATCTCGCACACTGTGTGTATGACATCACCTTGACAGATGAGTCCTTTCAACAGCACTTGCTGGAAGTTTTAACTGGGAAACTCAAAGGTTGTTCAATCAATAAGGGAAGCTTTTTAAAATGCTTGGTTGGTTCCTCTACTGGGCTGAATTGTTAATTAGACAGAGTCTGCCATGCTGAAGCTGGCAGTGTCTAAGTCCACTCAGGCTGCTCGCAAACCTGAGGAATAATCTGTTTGTCATCCGCCACAGAGAGACTTAAACAGATTTAAAGCTCCCCATGAAATGTGCTTTGATGCTTTAAGTTAAGATATGGACCTCTGATGAAATTAAAACAACTCAAATCAGCATACAGAAAATAGAATTACAAGCAGAAATAATTCACTTTGTGAATGAAAAAGCACTCTCCCCGCTGCTCTGGTTATCTTTTATCTTTTCCTTTTTTTTTCTGAGATGGAATCCGTGAATGAACCCGTAAAGGAGATGTAAGAGAGAGAAGAGGATGTCTCTCTGACATTAACCTGAAACCACCCTCTCCTTACACCCCACCCACCCAGTCTCCTGGCTCGACCCCACTCCTCCTCCCCTCATTCATTCAGATCCGGCCCTGGCGGAGAGGAAACTGCTGCCCCCACAGGGATTTGGCATCATAATTATATAGGAAGCAGAACAGTCTGCCGTCTGTTAGAGCTGGAGAGGCTGCAGGCTGGTCACACATGTCCGCTTATGTGCCGTGAACAAGTGGTCATAACATGGATGTGGAGCTGTCTTTCTGACACAGTTTGGACGGTAAGATAATCTCTTGCAATAATCTTCAAAGAGTTAATTACAACAGAGAGTGATTAACAGCCTGTGATATTAAACCGCCTGCTGCACACTGTCTGTTCAGTTTGATTTTGTACTGTCAGTGAACATCTCCGCAAACTGCTGCCAAGCACAAATATCACTACAGCCAGCCTTTAACTGATGTGTTAAAACAACAGCTTTGTAAGCACTTTGACAAAACTTTCTTCTCTGTGACTGATGCTTGAAAAGTCTGTTTCCTGGGTGGACATTAAACTAAATTTTGTGGTTTTACGGAAGCTGATCAATTTCCATCTGCAGGCTGTTTCTGAACTCTGCAGTCTTAATGTGATTTCTTGCCACTGGAGATGATCAGAAAAAAACCCCAGCAGGAATCCACATCAGCCTATTAGTCTTGCACAAAATGACTAGATCGCAGCCTTGCACACACAGATTAAAGAAAGTTCTTGAAGGGTTGGGTGTAACCAAAATGAAACTGATAAATTAATTCAAAAAGCTGTGCAAAATCAGAGTAAAGACGTCAGTATTGGTCTTAAATATCACTGACTTCAAAATCAGAATCAGAATCAGAAAGGACTTTACAATGATGCAAGACCTTATAATATTTTCTGGTACTATAGAGCTCTTTGTGGTGAGAAGAAAAGGTAAAATGTGTTCCTTTTATCAATATGGCAAGACAGTGGGGCAATGTTGTGGATTTTTACTTTACCCACAACTCTAATTGAAGCAACCGTTTGCTTTTTTCTGTTTCTGAATGTGTCATAGAGTGAGCAGAGGAAGCAGCCATGTCAGAGAAAAAGCCACGAGGCTCAGACACGCGTCCCAAATGTGGCCTCCGCAGTTGGAGTGCAGACAGTTATGTTTGGCGGGGGAAGAAACGCTCCCGGAGCTCTCGCAACGGGTCGAGCCCCGGAGGGCTGGAGGTGGAGGGGACGGAGGAGCTGGGTGTGCGGTCAACATCCTGTCCGAGGCGACGGAGAGAGAGAAAGTGTAGCTGCAGCACTCTCGGGGATGCATTGACGTCTGCAGACATCGATGTGGTGTGCCGGAAGGCCTTGTCCCACCGCTCTCTGCGGCAGAAGTTTCAGGATGCAGTGGGCCAGTGTTTTCCTCTGCGCTCTCACCATCATCACCATCATCATCACCACCATCAATCGGGCTCCTCGCGGCCCTTCTCGGTGCTATTCTGGTCCAAACGCAAGATCCACGTTTCAGAGCTCATGCAGGACAAGTGTCCCTTCTCACCAAAATCTGAACTGGCTCGATGCTGGCACCTAATAAAAAATCACTCCACCCACCCAAGCGTCCTCAAGGACATGGAGGCTCCCCTGAAACCTACTGTCTCATCATCCTCTACCTCCCCACCACAGACCCCCCTCTCCTGGGAGGACATCTGCTGCTCTCCTGGGCCTGGAGGCACCAGTCTGGAGGACTGGGACCCTTCTTGTCCTCATAGGGAAGCAGATGGCAGCTGTGGCCACACTGACTACATCTTGGTCCCAGATCTCCTCCAGATCAACAACAGCTCTTGTTACTGGGGTGTGCTGAACCGCTTTGAGGCAGAGGAGCTACTGGAGGGCAAACCAGAGGGAACGTTTCTGCTCCGAGACTCTGCCCAGGATGAGTTCCTCTTCTCAGTCAGCTTTCGTCGCTACAGCCGCTCCCTGCATGCACGCATTGAGCAGAACGACAAGCGTTTCAGCTTTGATGTGCGTGACCCATGCATGTACCGGGATCCCAGTGTGACAGGACTACTCAGACACTACAGTGACCCAGCCACCTGCCTCTTCTTTGAGCCCCTCCTTTCCCGGCCGCTATCAAGGACCTTTCCTTTCTCCCTCCAGCACCTGTGCAGGGCTGTGATCTGTAACTACACCACCTACCAAGGCGTGGACAGCCTACCGCTGCCATCCCAGCTCAGGGACTACCTCCGCCAGTACCACATTAAGTGTGATGGGGCCTGCGCTGTGTGACAGTCCAAAGCAGGCCTCATACCATGGAAGGCAAAGATAGCACAAGCAACTTGGCAAAGAGGCAAGAATATTGACACTGAATTAGATGGTTCATTAAGTAGCATTTCTGTTGCAACTCATTGAGGTCTAAAAGGTGCAGAACTGGAGAGTTTTTAAGATGTCTGATGATGTTGATGCATTACATGGTACAACAACTAAACCTACAAAGGCTCATCAGCCTTCTGTATAGGTCTGAATCCAAATACTGTAGCACATGGACGATGTCCGTGTCAACCTTTAGTACTTGGAGATGGTTTGAAGCATGGATTTAGGTTTTGTGCTTTCAGCCATTTTGACAGCCAGGGTCAAGAAAGCAGCCACTACAGCTGTGCTACGCTGAGACACCTGTAATTAGGACCCACAACTAACACTTTAATATCCTTAATAAAGTAAGGATTCTCAACAATCACCAAGACCTCAAACTAACCCTCACTTTTTGTGGAATATTGACTCTTGAAGTTGGAGCATTTTCCTCTAGGCTTCAATTCAGCGGGAGTTGTCTTGTGTGGGCACTAAGTATCTCTAGTGGCCACTAGAGGAACTGCACCTTTCATGGTACCTGGCTGAGACTAAACCGCCTTTCATGTACCTTAATATCATTAAAATGTGATGTTTTACTGTAGCCTTGTCGTGCACACAACCCGTGTTGTCTGATGTACAAGTAGGTGTACAGAGACTGCATCTAATAATATCAACATTACTCATTATTCAATATCTTTCCACAACATTTTCATCCCTATTTGGACCTTCACTTGGTCTACAGGGGCGTCCTTCCAAATTGCAGAAAATCCTTAAACACTGTTGTAGTCTAAGAATTTCACAAATTTAAACCACATCTCTCTCCAAAGACTTTGTGTAAAGATTGAAGTTGTGAACTGTGCCTGATGGGTCACTCAGCACATTTACCTCCTCATGGGAAAGTTGAGTCAGGCAAACTGAAGACGAGAGGACTCTGTTGCCAATCAATGTGTGTGAGAGAAAGAGAAATACATAGTGACAGAAAAAGAGGCATTATCGATAACTTGGTCACTGTTTTATGCCTTTCAACACCTCTTCTTATCGACCACAAATGTCAGCTTCTTATTAAAAGGATTGCATTCTTCTCTGCAGCCACACGATGGCTGCACAACTGCACTGATCTGAGCTTTGGGAAGATTTCACCTGCTTCACTTGTCTGTCTTTCCACTACTACCTTCAAGCTCCTCTGTAAATCAATATTTTAACAGGTTTCACAAGTATTGTTGTTTAAAAACTGTTTACATGGTGGAGTACAGTACACTAAAAGTACCATGCACTGTTCTTAAAGTATTTGAATCACTGTGATTCCCCTTCAAGGCAGATATTGTATTCACCACATTGATACACAAGCTAATAAATGCTACCCACACTGCCTATATAGTGTGACTGTTTCTCTGTTTTTTGTTATCTCTGGACCAATTTAATGGTGCAGCTCATGCTTGCGCACACTTGTTCATGCTGCAACTGTGTGCTATGTCATAGTTAGACAGGCTAATGGTATGGAAAATGCTGCTTTTGAAGTATCCTTCTGAAAACAATTCATGCTGTCTGAAAAGGACACCTCTAAATGCCAGCGCTCAGCAGAGCAAATTGAGAGATAAGGACATGAGAAAGACTATTTCCCCCCCATAACTGGGGTGGAATTCAGATTTTTCAATTGATTCATGTGTCATTCAGCTTCTCTCTCTCTCTCTCTCTCTCTTCAACTAGCAGTGGAAAAACATCTGCCCTGGGGTTAGTTGTATGAATACAAAACAGGGCATGAAATATTCAGCATCCAGTCATTAGGTTTTAAAGCACATAAAGTTTTTTTTCCCCTCAGTTCTTGTCATATAGATATCAACATTTTACTTGTAGCCTACATGTTTGAGTAAATTCAATGTCCTGTTGTCTGACTTTGTTCTCTATTTCATTATTACTGCTTCAGTTCAGTTATTCAGGGAATAACAGCTGTCTGGGTCTATAGAGTGCTCTAAGACTAAAAAAGTGATAAATACATTTATTTTAAGGCTTAAAATTTAGCCACCCTACCCTTAGTCAGATCTCACAACAAAGAGGTGTGCTTCCATGGCAGCAATCAGTCACATCTGCAGACAACTAAAGACTCAATATGCCTTTTTTCGTGGAAGACATTTTCACGTCACAGTAGTAAAAAGCATATGAGTAAATAATACAGTTAATGATGGCTGAATTCCATTTTAGCGTCCTGGTATTGTACATAGTGGCTCCCTTTCCCACTGTCATGGTTCACAGAGACACTAGAGTAGAAAAGATAATACCATTAATGTTATTAGTAACCGCTGTGTCCTAGTAAAAACATCCCTGCAACTGTTAAATTCTCAAGGCTCAAGCCGCCATGTCTTTCATCCTAAAAGGAGATCGATTTACCCTAAATACAGTACATTTGTTATACATAAAGGAGAAGGCGCCTGATTTTACACATAAAGGTTAGTTAACAAGTCAAGGAGAGTACTACTCAGCCTGCTTCTTGGCTTGGACTTGAACATTCATAACAGAAAGTCTAGGGCAGGGGTCGGCAAATTAGTCTGGCATCGGGCCAATTTTTTTTCAAGTCATTAGATGGCAGCCAGACCTTCTTCAATTGACCATTTATGTTTCAATATTTACTATGTGTGCGATTAACTCAGTTGGCAGTGCACGGGACTCCAGTTCGGGGGGTTGTGTGTTCAATTTTCATTTGCTTCTAGTATTTTTTTTCCTCCCTTTTCAACAAATTGATTGTGAAAAGATCGTATTACATAGGCCTTGTCACAATTAAGCATGTGCAGGAGTGCGAACATCCCGGCGATTGGTCCACAGCAACCTATGGACGGTTATTTTCATTTCCCCAGTATCTCCAGGCAGAGGAAATTCCTGCTTTCCTCATCCAGGGGAATCCAATCCCACGTTTTCTGACGGCCTTTTGTGTCAAGCAAGAATTTCCTTCAGAACTTTAGTTAAGTAAAAGATCTCATTTCAACACGACCTAATGTACTGCTGCAAAAATGTTCTCACGCTTTTATTTGGAGGTGTGGAGTCTAAAGAAAAGATGCTATTAGTTGTCTTAAGGGAAATGTAGGGTTCATAATTATTTGAGTATCAATCAGGGACTAAAACAGGATTTTGAGCCTCAGTTGCTTCGTTTTTAACCATTTTTAAAAATTAATCGATACTAAATACTAAATCACTCGAGGTAGTCAAGAACTAGATGACTTTGTTCCACTGGAAAACATAGATCTCTGTCTCACACCCTTTAGTCAGGTTTTAAGCCGAAGACAAAGTCTGTCTTTGTGATTGATCCCGTTGACACCCTACCTGTATGTCCACACTCAGTCGATGAACAGTCAGGAACTGCATCTATTGATTTTTTACTGAACCACATACATGAAATATTAATGTTGTCTTGTATGATCCAGTTAGCGAGCATCGTTTTTCAGCAGCTCAAAACCAACGTCTTGTGTTACATTAGAATCATGAAACAGTCGATATCCAACTCTGAGAAATGAAACATAGTTTTAGATGTGAGTTTATCCAGGACTGCTTCATACAGTCACGTATAGCCTAAAATACAAGTATTAGGCTTGTCTTTATTGTCCACAAAGGGGAATTCGTTCACCCAGAGAGCAGTAAGGTAAGATTGTGATTGAGTGGATGTGTGATGTCCTGTGCTATTGAGGTTGCAATGCATGCAGTGACCTTATTGTTTAGCTGTACTAGGCTGGTTGTGTGGACACCAATTATCCTGGCAGCTGTGTTTGATCCGATTAGGAACGGATAACATGTTAAAGAAGCAGGTTGAACAGAACAATAGGATGGGCTGAATAATACTCTGATACAACCATTATATTTATGTGATGTAATATTTAGATACCCATCTGTCTGCCAACAGAGTACTTCCTGTTGCAAAAATCCAATTCTCCCCAGAGACACGACTCAAACAGGCGAGTAGAGAATGAGCCAATGGTTTGTCTTTGGCAGCATAGGATAGAGCCAATAGGTACACATACAATGTATATTAATGGCTACTTGAATTAATAAATAATGAAATAATTAAAAAGTGTTTCTGGGCCTGGGTTTGACATCTCATTGTGAAAAAGAGAAATAAAAAGTGTTGCTGAGTTGAAGGTGATAAATTCCCCAATATGAATTTATGATAAATAAATATGCATCTAAACAAACCTTGATCAACTGTTTTTAGGAAATAGTGTCTAACTTTTAATATATTTTTTAAAAATTAGTTAATAAAAATGAAGATGATGAATCACAAACACAGTTACTATTTCTGCAGGCAGACATATGAGATGATCCAGTTTTATAAGAGACTCACTACAAATATGTTTAATTGGGACATTTAACAGGATTTCCTGGAGTGTTTGATAATGAGAACTCTTTACTTTATATGATTAATTTATGTCTAACTTCTCAAAACAAGTTACAACACTGAAGAAGAACTTTTTTTAATGTATTTTTATCCTTTTTAAAATTTATTAAACTTAGTTTCTAGTATAGTTACGGCACCAGGTAGCGACTTGTTTCAAAAAAACAAAGACAAAGACCAATTTATGTTTTATTTTTCATCATATGGTGACTTAAGGGCTGCAGTTTGCTCATTAGTAAAGTGTCCATCTCTGTTGACTTGGTGGATAATCATGTAACATTTCCGGTGTGTTTTAGGGAGGGAGCCTTTGTCTGTGGCAGCTTGTTGTTTGGGAGAGAGAGGAGCTCTTAGTCTGTAATGTTATGTGTGTGTTGTACCAGCTGCAACATTAAAGTAATGAACACATTAATCAACACCATCATCATCCCGGATCAAGCACTCGGCGGGTGGTCCATGTTCTGAGCTGTCAGCACAAGACTCCGACAAGGTGAGAGGAGGTGGACTGGTGCACAGTCAAGATAGACAGTGTTTCCAAAATATCAGACTTTTATGTGAATTTGAAACAATATTAGCATCTTGTTGCTGCTGTTTGCATTCTCCTCAGACGCAAATTCCAAAACAATGCACTGTGCAATGAATGGCGTGTATACGTGTATGTATATAAGCTTTTTATATAAATTACTGCCTATTGGTTAATTTTATGTTGCAATATTTGAATACACATTTAATTACCTAGGTTCTGTGTGTGAGGCATGAAAGGACTAAAAACATTACATTTATTCATTTAGCTGACGCTTTTATTTAAAGCGACTTACAATTGCTATTTATGTCAGAGGTCGGATGCCTTTGGAGCAACGAGGGGTTAAGTGTCTTGCTCAGGGTTACATTGGTGGATGTGTCACAGTGGGGAGTTGTATTTCGGGTCTCTCACACCAAAGGCAGGCATCTTATCCACTGTGTCACTTTCGTTGCCAAAAAGACAAATAAACAGCCTTTTACCTTGTATTATAATCCTGACTATAATCGACTTCAGACCCGTCACCCTGACCTCTGTGGCGATGAAGTCTTTTGAGCGCCTTGTGTTGTCCCACCTTAAATCCATCACAGACCCACTCCTGGTCCCCCTGCAGTTCGCCTGGTCTGTAGATGATGCAGTAAACATCGCCCTTCACTACATCCTCTAGCACCTGGACTCCCCAGGAACCTACGCCAGGACAGGATCCTGTTTGTGGACTTTAGCTCTGCTTTCAACACTATCATCCTGGCCCTGCCGCAGTTCAAGCAATCAAAACTGAGCGTGCCTGACTCCACTTGCAGGCGGATCACAGACTTCCTGACAGACAGGAAGCAGCACGTGAAGATGGGAAAACATCTCTCTGACTCCAGGACCATCAGCACCGGTTTCCCCTCTGCTCTTCTCCCTGTACACCAACAGCTGCACCTCCAGTCACCAGTCTGTCAAGCTTCTGAAGTTTGCGGATGACACCACCCTCATTGGGCTCATCTCTGGTGGGGATGAGTCCGCCTACAGGTGGGAGATTCCCTCCGCTTCCTGGGCACCATCATCTCCCAGGACCTTCAGCCTGCCAAAGACAATGATGGTGCACTTCTACACCGCCACCATTGAGTCCATCCTCACCTCCTCCATCACCATCTGGTACGCTGCTGCCACTGCCAGGGACAAGGGCAGGAGGCTTCGGTCCATCAGAACCAAAACCTCTCGCCACAAAAGCAGCTTCTTCCCGTCTGCAGATAGCCTCATCAACAAGGCCCGGGCCCCCCACTGACACTCCCCCCTTTTCAAATAGTACAAATGTCTCTGTAAATACTATTTCATTTCATATCATGCACAAACCTGGCACATTGCACATATTTGTTGTTAATTGTTAATCTTTGTTGTTGTATATTTTTTATATTGTCAATTTATATATTTATGTACACAATATTCTCTTCCATTGCAATACGTCTGCACAGCACAAACCCGGAATAATGCACATGTAAATATCTGCAATGTTGTTCTTTCTCTGCAAATAGTTGTATTGTTCTTTCTCTATTCTTTTTATTAATCTTAGAACTTGCACTGTCTATTCCATATTTATATATTTCTACATTTATTTATGTCAACTGTATGTTTGTCTACGTGTAGCACCTTATCACCAAAGCAAATTCCTTGTATGTGTAAAACACTACTTTGCAATAAAACTCCTTCTGATTCTGATTCTAATATATGTGATTCTGAAATGGTCCCTTCTGCATGAGAAAGACAACACATCACTCCGGTCTTGTTTCACTCTTATTGGTTACCGGTGAAGAACAGAATAGATTTTAAAATTGTATAATTTGTTTTTAAAGCCCTCACTGGTTTGGCACCACATTGCGGATTTGCTAATTCTATATTCTGCACCTCGCTTGCGTCATCTTCACAACAACTCCTCTTAGTACGCTACCCTACTCACTCCTTACAACTAAGTCCTGCCAACGCGTTTAAAGACCTTTCCCTCTGGATATTGTCTGATTCTGAACCAATGGTTTTTGTCAGCCCCACTTTGAATTATTTAAATATTTCTCTCACAGCGTTTCAACGTGAATCGATTTCCTTTCAGTTTCTTTGAATTTTATTTTAACCAAGTACTCCATATTCCTTTTATTGATGCGTAGTAGGCTACTGGTGTACAAGTGTTGTGTAATTTGTATTTGGGTACACAATGGTATTTACTCTTTGTTCTTTTGTTTGTGTATACCAAGGGCGTCACTTAGTGTTGAAAAGTGGTGGGGACGAAAGGGCTCAGATTAGGGGTGTGATGACACACTTGGATCATGAGACGTGACCATACAGAGGAACAAGACGAGAAGATTTTAAATACTATTTTGAAGAAATAGGAAATGCTGAAATATATGAGCAATGAGAAAATTGGAGCATTAAACACTTAATTTCCTACGTTCTGAAGACATTTTCTGCACCAATTTATGGTGGAAATATCTGTATTTATATTAAGGGAAACAAAAAAATTCAGCCAGCAGGTGACAATTCATAAATATAAAAATGTAACAGAACATAATGCAGTATTCAGCTTCTTGGTTTTTTATTTAGCTTAAGTCACATTTTCTGGACAATGCACATTTGTTTCTTTTATATTTAAATTGCATTGCATGTTTTCTTATTGCGCAAATAAACATTTCTCAAATCATTTTCATTTGTTAGTTAAATTTTTTTTGGTGCAAGGTATTTTCAGAACATTTTAAACAAATGCTTTCAAAAAGTGGTGGGCCCATGTCCCCAGTGTAAATGACACCTATGGTGTGTACTTTTATTTGTGTGTGCTGTGTACTTTGAAAGCACTTTGGGTCAAGTCCTGTTGTTTTTTAAATGTGTTATATAAATAAAGTGACTTTGACTATGTTTTCAACGCTAATACGTTTACTTAAGTGCAATTTTGAGTGCAGGACCTTTGCTTGTAGAAGAGTTTTTAATACCCTGTGGTATTGCCACTTGGTGAAACATGTGAATAGGCCTGCTGATGGTGCGCTGCTCAAACGGGGGAGGGGTTTCGACAGTTGCGTCATGACGTAGCTGGCGGGAGTTGTGACGTCCGTTTCCTTGTTTTCAACGCAGCGCGGGAGATTCAGGAGAAGAGGATCGAGCCTGGAGTCACCCGGGGAAGTTGTAAGTTGTTATACTTCTCTCTTCTCAAGTCATAACTACTTAGATAACTTCTCCGTTTAGTGTTGAACGTGTCGCACAGTTTATCATATCCGACCGTTGAGTTTAAAATAGCCGGTTAATGCACACTGGCTGTATTGTTAGCGTTAGCTCAGCTAGCTAAGAAGCAGTAATGTGAGACACTGACAGGGCGGAGGATAACTGGGTTGTGCAGATGTCTTAGTTCTAGCTTCACGTATTGATTACTGATTGTGTTTGTCTTTGTGTTTCATCAGTCTGGTGATTTGTGAAAATGCCTTGTGAGAGGAAGCCGATGCGCTACGGCCACTCGGAGGGACACACCGAGGTCTGCTTTGATGACTCTGGGAAGTAAGTCAAACATTAAAGAAGTTTTATATATGTAAAAAGTTAATACCTGTTATTACAAATGTTTCACTGTCTGTGGCTGCTAATGTTGAGATGAATGAAGGGCAGGGCAGTAAAACAGTAATGATATTTATCGCAATATTATTTTCCTCATTAACAATGTAAGAAATCTTTGATTTAAGTATTATTATTCATTTTTCTGTTAAGAAATTCCTTTTGTTGGGGGGGAAAAGGGACTGAAGAGAAAAAAGATTTGACGTGATTTTACTCCATGAATATTTGTTGAAAAAATCATAATTGTTTTAAATGTTCAATCTCAGATTTGTGAAGTGATCCACTGATTGGCATCAAGTGTTTGTTCTGACCTTAAAGAATAAACGAAATTAACCATCTTAATTTTTCTACTTTGATTCAGGAGCAAAAATCAGCCTTTAAACTTTAAAGATTAATGATTTGACTTTTATTGTGATCATTATCGATATCGAATGATTTTTTTTATCCTGATAACAATTTCGGCCATATCGCCCAGCCCTAGACGTGATATGACAGCGTCTGTAATAGTCTAGGAGCTCATCTTTCTGTATGTTCTGCTCATTCATTAGTCTTTGTTTGTTTTGTTTTACAGGGTTATTGTAAACTTATTATAAAATCATAAAACTATTATTTTGACAGATATTACAATTTGCGGCGATTCGTGGGAATGATCATTTTTGCATCACAATTTTCATTTTCACTGATTATGAAATGTTAAAATCATCATGATGATGTGATTTTTGTTTGGGTTGTTTGATTTTGTTTGTGTCAAACATAAGGCGTTCTGAAGTGGGCAAGATTGTCTGTGTAAAATGTGTTGGGTTTTAGTTTTACCCTAAAAAAAATACACCTGTGGCCTGCTCAGAGCGTCTACCTTAGAGGTGTTCAGTACATGTAAAATTGCTATAATAGCTGTTTGTATTGAAGCTCCCCTCACTGGTGACAGAAAGAGGCATGTCACTTCAGCTGTGACGAACAGCTGAAAACTTAGGGACAAAGAATCATTACCTTGTAATTCTGCTGCGGTTTTCTGAGCTGTTAGTCTTGTTCGGCCCGGTTTTGTATTAAACTGAACATAAAGGTGCAAACTTGGAAGAGAGTGAACTTAGTACTAAACTGATGAGAGTCAGAAACACTGCCACAAATAACATCATGGCGTCATGGACTATAACATAAATTTCTTATCTTATAAAGCCGGGGTTTTCAAAGTGTGAGGCGGGCCTCCCCAGGAGAGCTCCAAACAGTTTCAGGGGAGGCTCGGTGAATGGAAGTGAAACAATATTACTTTACTTATTGCATTAGTTATCAAAAGGAGATCACATAGAATAGCCTACATGTGTGAGAGTTCAGAGATACAGTAGTTTTTGTGAACCATCAGAGTCAGAAACTAATAAATGCTTTAGGACCAGTGTTGGGGGTAACGCGTTACTGTAATCAGATTACTTTTGTGTGTAACGCGGTAATGTAACGCATTACTGTTAATAACTTCAGTAATCACATTACACTTACTAATAACAAAATCATCTCGTTACTTCCGAACTGGTTCTTGAACTATCCGCGTAACGGAAGGAGAGAAAACTAAAACGGACGTCCCTTTTCGTGCGTGTTTGCGTAACACTTTTCGGACCTCACTTTTGACTTCAGCGCCAGTTCATGAATACGCAGAAATTGCAGAGCTGCCAAAGACGTCTTTCGGGGGTGGAGGTATTACTTCATATTGTTTCGTGAAAGGACAGCGATACCCTCTACTTCGCCTGTGGCGAGGCTCTTTAGCCTCCAGTCTTGTGCTGACTCCGAGGAGGAACAGGTTGTCTGACAAACGATTTCAGAGACTCCTGCCCAGGGTGCGAACTACTTGTGATAGTTTGGGGGATCTCTAAAATATTGACAGCATGCTTTATTGACACTAATCTCTATATTTCTGTATCATCGTGGATCATGCAGAGCGTCAGACTTCATCCAGCCAGAGGGAACGGTCACCGACCGCCTGCAGCCGGCCGGTCGCTCCGCGATCTCCTGGCCCTGTACGCTCCACCGCCCCACTCCCTCTCCGGTACGGGCTGTGTCGCTAGTACAAACGACGCCCTGTGAACGGTTTGTTATCGTTCCCTCTGGCTGGATGAATGTGACGCATGATCCATGCGCTACTGCAGCTGGTGGCTCTCCACAGCGCCACGTAACTTTCTAAATTCTTCCCTCTCATGGCGAAAAGTTTCCTATGAAATGTCCAAATACAGTTTTAAGCATTATAGTAGGCTACTGTACTCTAGCCTTGTTCTTCTCTTGACAAATGTTGGGCTGATGTTCACAACTTTATTGTCAGCTTTGTAGTATTAAAGAACATAAAAGAGAGATCCTGTGTAGGTTCTCATTATAATAACGATTGGTGTTGATCTGAGCATATATGAGGTGTAACTTTACTGTTATTGTGCATCACAGGTGATGTTACGCATTAATCCAAAAGTAATGTAACCAGTTAGTTTCAACAGTGAGTAATCTAGTTAAATAAGGCATTACTTTAAAAAAAGTAACTAGTAATGTGTAATCATTACCTTTTTTTGATATTTAACACTGCTTAGGACAGACCTTTTTTAAAAACCAGTGGTGAAGATGTGTCAAACAGCAGCAGTAGGGGCTATTTTGGCTCAAATGTTAACCCTATGGGATCAAATAATATAATCATGATCCCATAGGCATCCAGGAATTGAGCGAAACTTACCAAGTACACTAAAGATGTGGTGGGGGGGGCACCGTTTCCCAAGCTTTTGTCTGAGGGGAGGCCCGCAGTCCCAGACATTTAAAAAAAAAAACCTGTAATAAAGCATTGAACAAACTACCAAATCGGTGACTGAACTGGACTGAATGAAATGTTTTGACTATCCATTTCCACCAATAGTCTTCGTACCTTCGGCCCAGTCCATGATCCGCCTCATGACCTTGAATAGAAATAAAGTATACAGTCCATTTACAATGTATGTGTTCATTTCAAAGGATTTAAAATGCATAAAAGCCTTATACATTAATTTATGGATATAATCACTTATACGACAACAGAAATGATGTTGGACTGTGCACAGTGAGTGAAGAAATAACACTGACTTGTTTAGCAGTAATGTTCTTACTGTCCCACGCAGTGGATGTGATTGTATTAAGTGATTAAGCTGAAGGGGAAGCTGGTCCAAGCAGCAGTTTGTGTGTGTGTCAAAAACACTGTAGCACAATTTAATTTGCTGTAAATCCCTCATGTTGCACAAAAGTCAATTCAATTAAAAAACATTAACTTCTGCTGCATTATATTAACCAAATGTGATCGTGATAAAATTTTCTTCAGGTTCATTGTCACCTGCGGAAATGACGGCGATGTTCGGATATGGGAGAGTCTGGATGATGACGACCCAAAGTTCATCACCGTTGGGGAAAAGGCGTACTCTCTCGCACTCAAGGTTGGTCACCTGCCGCTTTCTGGCAGATTTTAGTTTGTCCTGGGATACATCGACTCATGATGCACGGTTGATTCCTACTGAGACATTTTGTAACGCAGCAACACAGTTCACAGCTGTCGGTGGTGTTTTGAGATGTTTTCTTTCTTTCACAGAACGGCAAGCTGGTGACAGCAAGCTCCAACAACACAGTGCAGATCCACACGTTTCCCGACGGCGATCCCGATGGCATCCTGACCCGGTTCACTACCAACGCCACACACGTCACCTTCAACAGCAGCGGCTCGAGAGTCGCTGCCGGATCCAGGTACTCAAGATAGTAGAATGACCGTAAAAACGCCGGAAAGTGTTTTAAATTATGATGACTTTTGGAAAAACGTAAGTGGAAGCAGTTTCGTCTAGAAACGTGGAGTTATCTGCTATAACTATTTCCTTATTGGGAGTGATGAATCTCCGTTGGTTGCCTGACATCAAGGATCCAGGAAGTCACTCGCCTGGCCAATAAATAGTTCTAGCACATCACTGCACAAATTTCTGTTTTTGTACATGATGGCAGGCTTATTTCCCCTTTAACCTTTGGACACAGCCAGGCTAGCCATTTCCCCCTGTTTTCAGTCTTTCTTAGCTAAAGCTTGATTTATACTCAACGGTGTAGTTACGCACGTAGACCCTACGCAGCGCTACAGCCTCCACTGTGTTGACTTTTGCCGGGCCGAGAAGTCTAACTTCCGGTTTAGCGCTCCGCTATCGTGAATGGGGGTAAAATTGTAAACGGGCGGCTGGTGTAGCCTTTTCAAATGTTATAGACCGAATGGATCACATTCTGATAGTGAAACGAGTCATTTCGCTCAGGTTGTGACGGTCAAATATATTGATCCACCGTGTTACAGCCGCCGTTTTGACCGCTAGTAAAAATCACTTCAAAGCAGGGGGCACTTGCTGTCAGCTCAGAGGCATTGCGAGGCTACCAAGCCGACCAATCACAGTGCTTACGGTCCGCGTTGCCTCGACGTGTCGTTACATTTTTAGCCTACGCAGTCGTCTGACGCAAAATTATAAATTACACTTAAGCTAACTAGCTACTGGCTGACTGTTCTTTCATATTTAGTGTTCAGACATGAGAGTGGTTTAGGTAACTCCCAAGAGAGTGCAAATAAGCATATTTCCTAAATTGTCAAACTGTTCTTTTTTTTTTTTTTTAAATATTAATAGAGGGTGTGTACTGAACATCTGTAGCGACGGAGTCTCTGTTCACCTGGTTTACTAGTCATCACTGGCAGACTTTATCAGCCAATGGAATTAGCACAGACTGCTTCACACCTACAAATTACACAGTTGGTTGGTTTTAACACAGATTTGTCCATAACTGTGAAAATATGTCCAGTCGTAAACATTTCTGAGAATTTGTAAGATCCCATGTGCACCATAATCCCGGGGAAAAAATGACATTTGAAGAATATATTCAGTTATGGAGATGTTCAGCTGACTGGGCAGATTCATCGCTTCACCCTGAGATATTTCTCTCCGGTGACGTGATCCCGGAGAAGAACCAGAGCTGAAAGACGAGCGAATGTCACTTTGACTTTGTGAAACCAAGCAAGTTCACTCCGCTCCGGCTTCTCCTGTGGCGCCTGGTGAAGCCGTCGTGCGTAACGTGTGTGTGTGTGTGTTGTGTTCAGTGTTGTGTAAACTATGACTAAACCAGACTGTGATCTCATTAAGTTCAGTGTTGTTCCAGTACAGAATGAGCTGCACACAGCAGAGTACCTGAATGATATTTCCACCTTAACAGACAGAGCAGCACTTTGGATTGGTTTATGATTAGGCTTGATTGGAGAACAACATCTGTTTGCAACCAGAATTGATTTGCCCTGAACGGTTTGATCACAGCAATAAAAGCACAAAGCACGGCGCCTTATTGATGCTGCTATTTTCACACTGGTAATTCCTGTTGAGATATTGATTGTAAAAATTCTGCCATCTGATGCTGTTAGGGCGGATTTGGAAACCGCGTTCTGGCGGATGTTTGAGGAAATCAGGATTGTTTTGCTTCTGCTGTTCATTGATTTGACAATTTGCACTTGTGTTGGTTCACAGCTGATGTGCCATTTCCCTCGAGTCTGTCGCTGCTCGCTTGCAGGCATGCCGCGTTCCAGACTGCTCGGAACTGGGAAATGTCCAAGTTGAAATATCCGATTTCCAACCTCCAAAGCGTTCCAGGTGCATGGTGGTGCGTGACGCCGAAAGTGAATGGAAAAACATGGCTGACGGTGACAAAGTGTACACACAGTAGCAGCCTCAGCAGTGCCTGTGGTGTTAATTAAAAGGATGGCCGTTTAAATGCAAACAACCGCCTGTACGTTACTAGTTAACTGTGCAGGCTGCCTGTCGAGCTACATCAGTTGGGAATCCTCAAGAGTCAGTGCATTTTTAACAGTAACTTCTGTGCACAGAAGATGACTTTATGAGATTCTTTATTGTAACCAGCTACCTAAAAACATATTTCTACATCAATGTACACGCAGAACAGGTTATACTACATGATAGTATCTATTGTTTTAATTTAAATACAGGCAAATAAAGGCCCACTTTTTGTTGCCTTTTTAGTTTATGGTTTCCCGTTTACAGAGTGTGCTTCCATGGGCACTGCCAATGTTGTGTGACGTAATTCAGCTGCTACTCGTGAAGTCGGGGTACATATATATATATTTTTTTTCTCTGTTTTCACAATAGGAAATCCGACTTTGAGTGGCCTTCCATAGTACGTTTTTCTTGTTGGAAATGTCCGAGTTCAGAGTTGCCTGGAACGCAGCATCAGTCGCGTGTGAACGCAGATTGCCTCCGAAAGTCAGTTTACATATTCTTATCTGTAATTTCTCTGTCTTCCTCAGCGACTTCATGGTTAAGGTGGTGGAGGTGTCGGACAGCAGCCAACAGAAAACACTCCGGGGACATGAAGCGCCTGTTCTCAGCGTCACCTTTGACCCCAAAGATGACTTCCTGGTGAGTTTGTTTTTTCTGTAATGTAATGTAACCCTGAGGTTGTTGGCTGTTTGTGTGCTGATGGTTATAAAAAGCTTGGTCTGAAATTAGCATCCACAGAAACTCTGAATGAAGGTCAAACTCGTTGAGATGAAACCTGGTGCCCTGGTGTGTTGAACTGTAATTATTGTTGTGACTAAGTTTACAACACTGTACATGATTCTGTTCATGAAACGATACTGAATAAATTAAGGTGAGATGTTTCTGTGCTAAATGTTCACGGTGATAAACACTCGGACTATATAACACACAGCTTTTGAAACAACCGGAGAGTTGAATAAACAGCTGTCAGAATCACAGTTCAGTTCGTCTTAATTGCATTGAACTTCTTTAATGATTCGTGCAAAGGCAAACAAAACATTTAGTAAAGAAATCTCTCATCTGAGGTTTTTAAAGATTTAAAAAAACAGAACACACAGCTTAATGTTAATGTCCCATGTCAGGAAAGTGATATGAAAGGTGCTTGAAACGTGTCACGTTGAAGTGGATAACATTTGATCTAATCTGACGTGATTAACCTGGATGTCAAACTGCTCTGACTTAAAAACAACAACACTTCTTTCTCTCTCAGGCGTCTGCCGGCTGTGACGGCTCCGTCGTGGTGTGGAATATTGAGGAGCAGGTACGTCCGTGTTTCACCACTTCACGCTGAAAGATTTGATAAACGCAGCCTTTTATTTTTGCGTCTGGCCAGCCTGACGTTGATCTGCTTTGTGTCCATTCAGACTCAGTTGATCAGTTGGCCCCTGCTGCAGAAGACCAATGACATCAGTAATGCGAAGTCTCTGTGTCGGCTGGCCTGGCAGCCCGGGACGGCAAAGGTCAGTGATGCAGCTCTTGATTGGTGTCTACTATTACATCTCTGTCTTGCCAGCACTTTTGCTTCCTCTGTGTAAACCACATCAGTGATTAATCAATATTTAAAAAAACAACACGATTATAATCTAATCGCCATAAGAGGCCCTAAAATAATAAAACACTGTTTGTTTGTGCTCTCAGTTTTTAGCAGTTCCTGTAGAGACAAAGGTGCACCTGTATGAGCGAGGGTCCTGGGATCATGTGAGCACTCTGTCCGACGATCTGCTGACACAGGTGAGGTCCAGGTGGACGCACACAGTCATGTTCATGGCCAAGTCATCTTCATTAACGGCCACTCTGCGCGGATGAAATTTGAGAATCGTGAAAGAAACGCAGTGAAATCTTTGGTCACTATGAGACACTTCCACCGCGGGGCCCAACTATAAGGATCGCCCGGGGCAGGTGAAATTCAATGCAGGGAAAGTAAATATCAACCCGATTAGGCGAGGGGTAAAAAAACTAATGAAACACGTCGTTTTGGTGTAATTTATATTCATACAGACCGAAGTCAGCTACGCTCGTTACTGTGAGTAAGTTCAATAAAACCTCTGCGAGTAAAAAGCCAATACTTTATCAATACACCTGTTCAACAAGCATAAACGTGTAGAAAGCTATTTTTTAATCTGCTGCTCTGTTTTACACAGCAGCTTGCTCGGCTAGCAGCGAAGTTTTTCAAACAAGGTAAAACGAGATCTCCCCGTCTGTTTAGCTTAGTTTTCCCTTAAAATCTGGCAAATTCGTGTAAACTCAGCTGCTGGCCGAGACAAACCAGCCGCTCCTCAGTAACGTTACCTGCAGACAGTGAATAACAGCAGCGGACTGATTTTTCCAGTCTTTCTAAATGTCAGTTAGTATTTTGATGACAATAATATGATTTATTTTATTGACATTTTAGATATTGGTGAGTTTATATAGTGACTTTGCTGTTGTAAACGTTACTGTTGCTGATTTAGAAACAACATTTAGTAAGATTTAAAATATTCAAGTCTAATCCTGATCTGAATTTATTCTTTTCTTTAAATAATTTTTTTTTTTTTAAAGAAATTATTTAGTTTTGGAAAAGAACTGATAAGAGTATTGATAAGACTGGTAGTGACGATAAATGTTGAACCCTGCAGCAACGATCGTTCTAGTGCTGACCACATAAACAAACCAACCAATCAGAATACTAGAGCAACATTCATCAGAAACGGATTTTAATGGTCAGTTTTTCCAATACGAAGCTGATATTTACCACCGCCTTGTATCTTTTCTACCTGCACACTCAGAGTTGAGCTGTTACCTGCGATTCAGTGTGTAGATGTTTAAAGCGAAACCTGCTTGCCAGCTGATGAGCTCAAAATAATTACAACTCAAATATAGAAATCATGTCATGTTTATTTTAGCAGAACATTTTCAAACAGAATGTGTGGATCCTTGAAATCAAAGTCCCTGTAAATATCTAAAAGGGGAAATTCTGCTCTCTTTAATCATCACAAAATGATCATCTCAAATAAATCAAAAAGCACCGTTTCCGCTGTCACATTTGTGGGAGGGCATCATTTTTTATTGTTTATATGGTGATAGGCTGACTTGTATATTTTGCCGGTCATACCTCTGGGCTCAATAAATGATGATTTCATATTGTCTTTATCTCATTAAAAGCAGAGTTTAATTATTTTTACAGCCCCCTGGACTGTTCTTACCTTGTTTTTACTGGATGAGGTGTTGACTGTTACGGCAACACGAGCTGCGACATCAGTACTGATTTGTGAAGTAACACGATGTCCATCTTATTCATGTTGTTCTCATTAACGCCTGTGTTTCTTCAGGCTCTCTGTCCCCTTGTTTTCCTTTTTATCTGATGCTCATAAGTTCTAAAGCATAATGTACATTATTTTAGACCAAATATCTGATCTTGATGCTGTCTGAAGGCACTGGAATTACATCCTCTTCAAAGACAGCAGTTTAATCATCGCCAGAACTAAAGGTTGATTCTGTCAGTGCTCCGTTGGAACTTTAATTGAGCTTTCTCTTGATTTTGAGCTTCTTTTTCCACATTGTTTTTCTCTGCAGCCCATCAACGTGGTGGCCTGGTCTCCATGTGGGAAGTTCCTGGCTGCTGGCAGCGTGGGGGGCTCACTGACAGTGTGGGACGTGAACAGCAAGCTGTGTATGGAAAGGTACGCAGGAAGGACGTGTACAGAAGTTAAGATCTGTTGTGTGTCGAACAAATTTAAGTGTTTTATGTTTTATCAGTGTTTCCCACACATAGGCTTTACTCGGGTGGGCCGCCCAGGTAGATTAACAGCCGCCTAAGTAAATGTGGCGACCCATTTTTGATTGCATATTCGCTCTGCACATCGTCTCACTCGGTCGCACTCTCTCTCTCTCTCTCTCTCTCGCAAACAAGGACAACATAAACACCGCTGCACAGATCAGTCCAACACAACACAGTCAGTGTCGGAGACCCATCTTCAACAGTTATTAGCAAGCGTGTAAGGAGCCTAGCTAATAAGGAGAGCTATGTTGACTTTGGAAGACAGCTGTCGAAGTCAGCACGCTGTATAACTGGTAGTCTACAGGTGCGCTCGAGATAACTCGCTGACTTTCGCCCACTTACATACTGTGAGTTTATAACAATGATCTGGCCTTGCTCCCACGAGGTCTAAGTGACGTTTTGCAGCGCAGGTGTTGTGCCGAATTCTGCATGCCTGCCGTGAATTGCGTACACCTCGAGGAGGATGCAAATTTTGGTAGGCAGCCTACAATATCTGAATTATATAATTCACTTAAGGTCCTTTTAGAACACTTTGCTGTTTGAACGCGGTTAACGGCACATGTTTTTGCTGAATCTCAAGAAATGGTACTTTTACTAAGTGTAATAATATATTAAAATATATACTGATCATTTATCACTATTGATGAACCCCATCTTAATCCTCGCCAGTGGCTTCTGTAGACTGAAATTGCTGGATGGTACAAACCACATGCTGGTGATTTTTGATATTCTTAGAGCCTTTGTGTGAAACCGAAGTTAATGATTAGTAAATTATTTTGCTAGAGGGACAGAAAAAATAGCTGTCACCGAGAGGAACCGTAGACATTCACGATCACTACAGTTTAAGTTGTTTTGTCTCTGCTGCAGGCAAAAGCATGAGAAGGGTTTCACCGTGTGCGGCTTGGCTTGGCATCCGTCAGGGAGCCAGATCGCCTACACAGACACGGAGGGCTGCCTGGGCCTGCTGGACGGACTCAGCACCTCCATAACTAACACCAGCACCACCAAGGTACAGGTAGCAGGATTTAAAGGCTTCTTCCATCTCAAATGTACCAACAGCAGTATGGTGAAAGGTTAGAAATGGAAAAAATTTTTCAGCCTCTCTTGTGTCAAACCATGATATCCAGCTGATATCCACCATTATGAACATTCTCTAAACTTGTGCTTATCACTTTTTTTAAATTCCACAACTGTTTTGCCATGAAAATATCAACAGGATGATATAAGCGCAAAACTTTCCACTTTTTACATCAAGTCGTCATGTAAATATCTCAGCAGGCACCGGTGAAAAAGCCAGCAAAAGACTACGACGACCTCTTTGATGATGACGATGATGACAGACTCATGGATGAAGGTCTGAGCGACACCAACTCGCCAGTTAAGAAACCTGTCGCAGGGGACGACGACGATGACGACGACGACTTCCTCATGCCTGCAACCGGACGGGTGAGGAACAGAGGGGCGATCCTGGATGATGAGAACTCACGAGGTGAGTGAACGCAGGGTTTAAAGTCTGTGTTTGTTTACTTCAAGTAAAAAAACAAACAAACATGATGTTTGTTATTAAATTGTTGAGCTCCTTGTTATAGATTCTGCAAGTCTGTGGAAGTCCACAAGATATTACCTTATTTGGAAAGAGCGGTCTTAACAAATTCTTCAATAGCTGTTCAGTTAGATTGAGGCCTCAGCATGTGATTCACATTATTTTCATGCTCATCAAAACATTCAGTGGGCCATTGTGTCCTGTCAATCAACAACTAAGTTGATCATAATGAGAAACCTGAATAAATTAGGTTTGTGTAGAAGTTACAGTAAAAAGTATAAAAGAGTGCAAATAAAATGCATCAAACAGTATCAAGTATATCATCTGACTGAAGAACCACTGCTAGCTGCCGATGTCACTATTTGAGCCAGCCCTTGCTGACTGACAGAACAAAAAAGGATTGAACAGGAAGTCATGATAATATATATTTTATTTAATGTTATTGCTGCTTTTTGGAATTACATTCATAAGACGCTGACATTTCAACTCTTAATTTGTTAATATGAATAAAAATTACCTCAAAAGGTCAGCCGTCTACCCTAATCATGGATGCAGCAGTAGTCTAAGCATTACATTGGATATGTTAATTGCTCTATTATTTTAAATTAAAATGAGTAGAGAATGTATAGGGAAGCTGAAAGCGGAGATGATTTGTCATGTTTTCTTGATAAATTACTGAAATGATTGATTCATTTTTCCGTACTGCTTTTGTTCATGAGAGTAGCAGGAAAAAAAGCCGCTCAGGAATCTGGCTGCTGGTTTCCAATACTTCTGTTTAACTTTTCTCAGTAGACAATAATTCGTTTCTCAGCTCTGTAGTAAACAAAGATGAACTTCTGCTGACTTGCTGAGCGCTTTACAGTCTGAATGCACGTTTGTGTTTCCTGTCCACTAAAAACTTCCATGATTCCTTCTTTGGGTCTTCATTCAGACACAGGATCCCTGAGACTTGGTCAGGACAGATTTGGGGACGATGATGACACGGGCAGTGCTGTAGTGCCCGCGGCCGCCCCTCTGGTGCCCCTGCGTCCCGTCTACGAGGGACCCACGCCAACGCCTCCCCAGAAGGCCTTTCAGCCAGGCTCCACCCCTGCACATCTCACTCACCGCTTCATGGTAGGAGACACTGACAGATTGATTTCATTTACTAAAATAAGCCTGGATGCATTTTATCCTTTTCTTCTGTTGTACTAAACTTACTGAAAACTGAATTTCATCTTAAAGTAAATGGACTTTACATGTAGTAACAAACTAATTGTGCCTCAGATGTGGAACTCGGTGGGGATAGTGCGAGGCTACAATGACGAGCAGGACAACGCCATCGACGTGGAGTTTCATGACACGGCCGTGCACCACGCCATGCACCTCACCAACTCCCTGGGTCACACCATGGCTGATCTTTCCCAGGAGGCCGTGCTGCTGGCCTGTCCCAGCACAGACGAGCTCGCCAGGTAAGCCTCTTCTTGAACTGTTTGTGATTTTTGTTCATTCGTTTCTCAGTAAATCTTTCAGCCTGCTCGCCTTCGTCTCTTCTCAGTAAGCTTCAGTGCCTCCACTTCTCGTCATGGGACACCAATAAGGAGTGGATGGTGGATCTGCCGAAGGGCGAGGACGCGAGGGCGCTGTGTCTGGGTCAGGGCTGGGCGGCGGTCGCCACCAGCACACTGATGCTCAGACTCTTCTCTATCGGCGGGGTCCAGAGGGAAATCTTCAGCCTGCAGGGACCCGTGGTCTGCATGGTCGGACACGGAGAGCAGCTGCTCATAGTCTACCATCGGGGTTAGACACACACACACACACACACATGTTTATGTCACTTCTGGGGACATTAAACTGATTTACATTTTTATCCTAACCCTAACCGTAGACCCAGGCCTACAAATCAGCTTTTTCCCAATTAGACAAGCCATCCCCGAACATCTGGTCTTGACGTTGAAATGTGTACCCAAAGGTAGCATAATTCAGAACCACATGCATCACTGTGAAATACATCCTGTATGACTGTATTGAGGTGTTTTTAATAAATATGCAGAATCTCCTGCTTTCTGACATCAATCTGCTTTGAACAAATCAGTAATGAAATATAACAAAAGCTCATATGGGCTACATGTTTAAATTCGTCCGTGCGCACATTTGTTTACCTGTGTGAGAAATATGCAAATTCAAAATGAAACTTTCCCTGTTTGAGGGGAGAAAAAAGTCCTTGAATGCAACTCCGATCTCAGTTAAGTCAAATACCAACGCTGGCTGGACTAGATGCAAATGCTACCTTTTTAGAGCTGAAACAATTAGTCTATTAATCAATTAGTCATCAACAGAAAATAAATAGCACAGATTTTGACAATGAATTAATCATTTGTTGATGTTTTTTTGTTTTGTTTTTTGCAAAAATGCCCAAAATTATGTGTAGTAACCTGAATATGTGAAGAAAAAGCTTTCTTAAAAACGATTTCACTGACATTTTACAGACTAAACGATTAATCATTAGAAAGAAGAGATAATTGATACATTAATTAATAATTGAAATAATCATAGCATTTTAAGTCTAGTAGAAAATCCATAGGCATGACTTTTTATTTTAATTTTTAAACCATTAACATATTTTGTTCAAATGACAAATATATTTTCCGCAGCCTTCATAGTGTATATAAGTGTATATAGAAGAAAAATTTGTTTTTACATGGTCATAGTGTAACTGGGAGTCTTAAACAATTTATAACATGGTTTAAATTCCTGAATGTTTAAATACAAAATTAAGTATATATAAATAAATACTCAAACATCCCAGCAGACCAGTTTTCCAACACATACTATAGTATTTCCATCCATCCATCGTCATTTGCAATGTGGTTCCCTGTCATTTAAGGCCATTTAAGGAAGATTTAGAACATAATCCATAAAGTAATCAATCAGTGAACATCTTGTCTGCTTTCTTTCTGTCTGTCTGTGTTGCACTAGTTAATGTTTACAGTTCATCTCAACGTTTCACGGTTTTCAGAAAGTAAATTTTCATGGTGCACTGACATCAACCGAGAGCAGTAGCTGCTTCAAGGGCTGAAAAACAAGTTTTAAAATCTAAAACACTACAGCATACTTAAATAAATAGAAAGAGACCAGCGGCTGATATACCTGTTTACAGTAAATGACCTAAACTCCTATGATATGTACTGAATTTAAGCAGACTATACTGACGCATCTCTGACACTCTGCAGTTTGTTATTTTTAATCTTTGAGGCCTTACGTTTATGAATGTGTTTCATTTTACGTCATCAGCGACAGGTTTCGATGGGGAACAAGCTCTGGGCGTCCAGCTGCTGCAGTTGGGTCAAAAGAAGAGGCAGCTCATTAACGGCGAACCCCTTCCACTGTCTCAGAAATCCTACCTATCCTGGCTCGGATTCACTGCCGAGGGTCAGTCTGCTAATTTATAGACAAAATATATATATATACAGTATATATTTGTACTGAAAACATTTCTCCGACTTTGTTTATTAATATGAAATTAGCAGGAGCAGCTTTTCCCACCTACAACACCCTTATTATTATTATTATTATTATTATTATTATTATTATTATTATTATTTTAATACCTCTGTTCAAGATTTGTAAGATGGCATCCTGATTGCATTGTGGTTTTTCAGGGACCCCATGCTATGTGGATTCGGACGGGGTGGTCCGGATGCTGAACCGCTCCCTGGGTAACACGTGGACACCAGTGTGTAACACCCGAGAGACGTGCAAAAGCAAATCCGATCACTACTGGGTGGTCGGAGTGCACGAGAACCCTCAGCAGCTCAGGTGAACTCTCTCTTCTCCACCACTCCAACATCCCGAATAAAGGGCGCTAAATTGCGTGTGCATTCTAAAATATAGCACGTGTAATTTTAGTACCTGTTCAAAGTGATCAACTAAGAATTATTGAGTAGATGACAACAGGAGCAAACACAACGGAGGCGGCGGTATTTAAATGAGGTGTTTTGCATGTTTTAATGGTTTCCGCCATGGAGAGTCGGGAGGGAAAGCGGCCACGGCGTAAAAACCTCAGTGCAATCTGAGGCAGGACGGGCAGGTACAGACGATTTCCACATACAAACTATGTACTTGGGACAGCACACCTGAAAAACAGCTTTGGGAAACCCCAGCAGAAACAGCTACAGTATGCTGGAATGACCCAGACGCGAGGAAATGCATCCTGATTGTGCCTCATCCAGCCAGAGGGAACGATCACTGATCGTTCGCACCGTGCCCTCACGTGACCGTCCCTGGCGCGCTGTGAAGAAGTGGGTGATCGTTCCCTCTGGCTGGATGAATTTTACGCGTGATCCGTGCACTACTGCAGCTGGGGGGCTCTCCGCAGCGCCACTCAACTTTCTAAATTCTTCCATCTCACGGAGAAGAAAAGAATTCAGGTCGAAATGAATTTTGCTTTATTGGCATGAATGTTAAAACAACAGTATTGCCAAAGCTTCAAGAAAAATACAAAAAAAACAATTCAATTCATTCAAAAATAATCCAAGATATAGAAATAAAATTAGTAATTTTAATTAAATTAATTATCAAGTTTTTAATATTGTTAATTTCTCTACGTTTTCTTTCATTACGGCTGTGTCTCCTTCTCGCAATGCAGCCATCTCTGCACAACACTTGGTGGTTTGCACCTTCCTTTCAAACGTATTAAATACAGAAGCTGTTGCACGCCGTTACCCTCCCATTATTTTGCACAATAAAATTGAAACACCCCTAATTGCGTATTCATTAAGACAAAAGTACTAAATGAACAACAGGTGCTATCTTGCACTTTTGAAAGAAGTCATTCTGCGTGCACACCGTTAGTGGATCAGCTTCTGTGTTAATTTGCTGTTGAGATCAAGTTTGCACACGTTTTTTGCTCAAACCTTTAGTAAATCTGGACCCTAGTGTTTGTCTCCCTGTTATGGGATCATTTTCATGACTTTATTCAAGAGCGTGGTCTTTCAATTTGTGAGTTTGATTTATTGATTTCACGTTCAGATTTTATAATGCTTTCCCTTAAAACCCTGCCGTCGCACTCAAACAGCCCCAGCTTGCTCCACTTCTGCTCAAACGTGGCTAAAGAGTAACCGCTCGTACGGGACGCTATAAGAAATAAGCGAACATGCCCCTCAACGAGGCAGGAATACTTTCATTGGACAACATTAGACCTGGCATTCTATCGGTTGGGGGATTTTAACAGGGTTATTGCACAACATGTCTGAAAGCACAGCAGAAATCTGAGAGCAAATGTTTCACAAGCGCACATGAAGAAGAAGCCTGAGTGGGAGGAGGAGAAGAGCTGAAGCTGGAGGCAGGAAATCTGTACAAGCAACACAGTTTGAGCAGAAGCAGAGCAAATCTAAGCGCAAGCGGAGGCTGTTTGAGTGCGAGGGCAAGGTTTTGTGGGAAAATGTTGGCTTCTTGAAATATCTGGTTCATGTTGGAGCCATGAAGGAGACACAGACAAATGTTTGGAGTCTATCCGACGGCACATTATCTCTGTTCGAGAAATAAAGAGAAAATTGAGTTTGTCGTCACAAGTGTTTCCTGATTTTTCCTTGTTATAAAGGAGAAGAGAAAATGATGTTCTATAAGTGCTTAAGAAATGATTTCTATTTCTCATAAAATAGGTTTCAAAGGATCTAGACCGCCATTTTTTTAATGTTCTAAAGCAGGTCATGTTTCTAAATACAAAATACGCTAAAAATATGCTATAAAAATCAACTTGCAAAGAAGTGAAACTTGCTTGAGATAGATGGATGGACGGTTGTGAACATTTTACTTCATTTATTGTTGGTGTGTAGCTTAACTTTCTGAAACAAAAATAGCAACTAAACTGTCACTGTGATGGATCACCTAGCTTGAGCAAAGTCCAAGGCTCTACAAATGGATTTTCATGGCACCAGAAACCTGTTACTGCCTGGAGGTTTGGGTGTAAATATAAAAACTTGTAGTACGCTTTGAAAAATGACCAGCGGGAAAGTAGTTGGCAGAATATGAAATGCAAAACGAGCTGTGTGATGTTTTGAACTTACAGATGTAACCCTGGTGTTCCTGCTGGTTATGTTTTGAGGTTGTTTTCGTCTCCTGAATCCGGCCTGTTGCCTTGTCCTTTCAGGTGTATTCCTTGTAAAGGCTCCAGGTACCCGCCCACCCTACCCAGACCTGCGGTGGCCATCCTGCCCTTCAAGCTGCCGCTGTGTCAGACCTCCACAGAGAAAGGACTGATGGAGGTAAACACAGTTATACTAGCTTGAGATGCTACAGTGACTTTCTGTTTAAATTAATTAAGTAATCGAAACAGAAATTCAGAACCTCTAACCGACGTAATTTCCCCATCTCGGTTATTTAATCCTGTTAATATTGTGTGTGTGTGTGTGTGTGTGTGTGTTCATGTACTTTCTCAGTGAAATATGAGGGCAAAAAAACAACATTCAAATACAAAATAATGGTTCAATAATCGTAATCCAGGTGAAATCGTGCAGCCCTAGTTTAAATAGTTGGCTGGTCTTGATTGGTCAGCGCCCTGGATGTTTCGTGGCAAAAAGTGTAAACTAGCTAAGACATTTAAGTTTAAACCGTTTAGTAAATCACTAGTGTGAAACTAGCTAGTAGCTATAAAGAACTTACTAAGGACTTTACGTTCAGACTTAGTATTGGCTGTTGTAACCCAATCCACATGTGCAACAATATTTTCAGCTTTCGAATATTGTTAAATGACATAGAATAATTGAGTCTTTTATCAGACAAGCACGTATTTAACGGCCTTGAGTAAAAGACTTGTCCCGCGTCGCCCTCCAGGAGCAGTTCTGGCGTTCAGTCCTCTTCCACAACCACTACAGCTTCCTGTCATCCAGCGGCTACGAGATAAACGAGGATGCACAGACTCAATCCCAGAAGGAGCAGCAGGAGCTTCTCATGAAGATGTTTGCAGTGAGTATGAAAACAATGAGCCTCCTGTAGCTGCTGTAGTGTTCAGATTTTCCTGATGAACAAAAATTATGCGAAGTCAATGTTTCCTTTCAGTTGTCCTGTAAGCTGGAGAGAGAGTTTCGCTGTGTGGAGCTGGCGGAGCTAATGACCCAGAACGTGGTGACTCTGGCCATTCGATACGCGTCTCGATCCAGACGCATGGCTCTCGCTCAGCGGCTCAGCGAGATTGCCCTGGAGAAATCCAACCAGATCCAGGAAGAAGAGCCAGAGGAACAGGAGGAGGAGCCAGAATACTCCAGCATCCAACAGACCTCTGGGTAATGCAAAAATACGAAGGGTGGGAATGTCTAGCCACCTCACGATTTGAT
>NC_060169.1:4522826-4525156 GCF_021292245.1 Micropterus dolomieu | reverse complement strand
GTGTGAAACTAGCTAGTAGCTATAAAGAACTTACTAAGGACTTTACGTTCAGACTTAGTATTGGCTGTTGTAACCCAATCCACATGTGCAACAATATTTTCAGCTTTCGAATATTGTTAAATGACATAGAATAATTGAGTCTTTTATCAGACAAGCACGTATTTAACGGCCTTGAGTAAAAGACTTGTCCCGCGTCGCCCTCCAGGAGCAGTTCTGGCGTTCAGTCCTCTTCCACAACCACTACAGCTTCCTGTCATCCAGCGGCTACGAGATAAACGAGGATGCACAGACTCAATCCCAGAAGGAGCAGCAGGAGCTTCTCATGAAGATGTTTGCAGTGAGTATGAAAACAATGAGCCTCCTGTAGCTGCTGTAGTGTTCAGATTTTCCTGATGAACAAAAATTATGCGAAGTCAATGTTTCCTTTCAGTTGTCCTGTAAGCTGGAGAGAGAGTTTCGCTGTGTGGAGCTGGCGGAGCTAATGACCCAGAACGTGGTGACTCTGGCCATTCGATACGCGTCTCGATCCAGACGCATGGCTCTCGCTCAGCGGCTCAGCGAGATTGCCCTGGAGAAATCCAACCAGATCCAGGAAGAAGAGCCAGAGGAACAGGAGGAGGAGCCAGAATACTCCAGCATCCAACAGACCTCTGGGTAATGCCAAAATACTAAGGGTGGGAATCTCTAGGCACCTCACGATTTGATTCGATCGTGATTCAGGGGGCACAATTTTTTATATATATAAAACAAGCATTTAATTTAAAAACTCATTAGCTTAAAATACCTAGTTTGCATCTCTAATTTGCTTTACTAACCTCAGCTCCTCCGTGGTCACCATGCTTTCCTCTGGTTCGCAAGTTTTCACCGTCACTTTCTGCCTCTTGCCCTCTTATTTTTTCCCCCACCCCTACAAAATACATCCGTCCTTTTGGCTGTAAATAAGTATAATCATTCAGGTATTACTGCAGATTAACCACTAGTTGCAAGACTGGACTCTGTTTCACTGCAACAGTCTCTTACGAGGTTCTGGCTTTGGCTGGTCAACTCTTTTCTAGTCCAGGTTTTATTTTATGGGCAAAAAGGTGGATGATCCAAATCAACAAACCTAAGTCAGTTTCTCGGGATGGATGACTTGGAGTGACACATGTCAACACATCAAATTAAATTTAAAGGTGCTTCACATAAGTGCCCATAAACACCGTGTGATTTGGGGATATCTGAGAAACAAAGTTGACAATTGACCCTTCGCTAAGCCACGCCCCAAATACGCAGCTGGCCAATCACAGTGCAGTATAGGACTCGCTCTAACTGAGGATCCGACACTTTCAGGGCTGCTCTCCATTGACTCGTATGCAAAATGAGCCGTTTTCTCGCTTTTTTTTGGCTGTATTTTTTCCAAGATATGGTCAAACACTGTTCCTGGGGCACTTTTAATAGTTAAAGTCGCTACGCAGAGAGGTTGAAAGTTGAAGTACGATTTCTCCTCTTTCCAAAACCTAAAACAAATCCAGAAAAATGTTGGCTGTCTATTCTCTCTAATGTAATGTTAGTTAGCTAACTTACTACTGAATTTAACGTTATATATCCCCGCTGTTCTACTTTTTAATTAGTTGCACTTTAATCGATATCGCATCAATAATTCAAGATCAACTTAATTGTCTTGAACCAGGACCTCCAGTATTTAGATCATGTGGCTTATGAACAGTAAGGGATGTTAGATTTAGTAGCTACAGCTGTTCTTTCAATGTGTCAAATACATATTTTATCAACATTTATGTAGACGCATGTTTTGGATCAGACTGTTGGGCATGTGACACCAGTGCTGCCCTGTTGATGCCGTTTTGCTTCAGTAGAGAGGAAGAGCGAGTGGTTCATGAGTTTATTATTCGGACAGGTATGGCCGGAGCTCTGTCACAGGAGGACGTTACAGCAACAGACGTAATCAGGAGGAGGAAGAGGAGCAAGGAGAAGAGCTCAGGGAGGACGAGGATGGACAGGAGATGGAGACGGAGGAGGCGGCAGAAACCAGAAAACGTCAGTTCCTTAAGCGCTCTTTTAGCACAAGTCTGTCGTCAACAAAAAGACAATGATACCAGCTAACGTGTCTGATATGTGTCTCTCAAACTGAAGGTGTGAATCCGTTTGCTAAAGAAGCAGGTTCACCCGTGAAGCCATCTCTGACGCCAAGTGAGTACACATAACACATCTGATTAATATGGTGTGAGGGGCATGATTTAATTTTTTTTTTTTTAGATATATTTGAATAAGCATCTGGTCTTTTTTAATTTACAGTTGGTAAAGTAGGACGTGCAAATCCTTTTAAGGTAAGA
>NC_060169.1:4514628-4522726 GCF_021292245.1 Micropterus dolomieu | reverse complement strand
TTGACCCTTCGCTAAGCCACGCCCCAAATACGCAGCTGGCCAATCACAGTGCAGTATAGGACTCGCTCTAACTGAGGATCCGACACTTTCAGGGCTGCGCTCCATTGACTCGTATGCAAAATGAGCCGTTTTCTCGCTTTTTTTTGGCTGTATTTTTTCCAAGATATGGTCAAACACTGTTCCTGGGGCACTTTTAATAGTTAAAGTCGCTACGCAGAGAGGTTGAAAGTTGAAGTACGATTTCTCCTCTTTCCAAAACCTAAAACAAATCCAGAAAAATGTTGGCTGTCTATTCTCTCTAATGTAATGTTAGTTAGCTAACTTACTACTGAATTTAACGTTATATATCCCCGCTGTTCTACTTTTTAATTATTGTAATAGTGAATAGAGACCTACTCAGCTGTACAGAAGCGTGTTCATCTTTAGTATCGTTGTCCTCTTTCTCAGTAGTCAATAATACCGTAAGAGGTGGTTCACTTTTACTCTGTGATCGGTAGGCTTTAGCTTCTGTCTTTATTCTGTTTGACAGCCTGAATACAACCTTCAAATGCACAATGCAACTGCAAAACTGTCTGCTTCTTTCTGAGATCGCTTTTTCCAAAAATTAGACAATATTTCTCCGGGCACTGCAGTAATAGACAGTGGCAGCGCCAGTTTGCCGGACTTAGCAACAGTAACTAAGAGGGCGTGGCTTAGCGAAGGGTCAATTGTGATTGCGTGAAAAGTGAGTTCTGACACCCAGGTTGAATATACACGGATTAGCTAAACTCCGAGTCCAACTTTCTCAGTATCTCTTGGATCAGACTGTTGGGCATGTGACACCAGTGCTGCCCTGTTGATGCCGTTTTGCTTCAGTAGAGAGGAAGAGCGAGTGGTTCATGAGTTTATTATTCGGACAGGTATGGCCGGAGCTCTGTCACAGGAGGACGTTACAGCAACAGACGTAATCAGGAGGAGGAAGAGGAGCAAGGAGAAGAGCTCAGGGAGGACGAGGATGGACAGGAGATGGAGACGGAGGAGGCGGCAGAAACCAGAAAACGTCAGTTCCTTAAGCGCTCTTTTAGCACAAGTCTGTCGTCAACAAAAAGACAATGATACCAGCTAACGTGTCTGATATGTGTCTCTCAAACTGAAGGTGTGAATCCGTTTGCTAAAGAAGCAGGTTCACCCGTGAAGCCATCTCTGACGCCAAGTGAGTACACATAACACATCTGATTAATATGGTGTGAGGGGCATAATTTAATTTTTTTTTTTTTAGATATATTTGAATAAGCATCTGGTCTTTTTTAATTTACAGTTGGTAAAGTAGGACGTGCAAATCCTTTTAAGGTAAGAACTAAACATAATTTTGCGGCAGAGCTGTTTTAACATGCAAAAAGAGAGATGACAGACATGTTTAGTGGAACAATGAGTGACTGTTTGGATGGGATACGTGCAGGTGCTAGGCTCAGGGAAACCCGCGTCTTTGTCTGGTCATCCTCGAGTGACAAACATCCTGGACAACATGACGTCCGGCAAGAAGTCGGCTCCACTCAGCGGATCTGCGGTAAAACCAAACAAAGGCCCCGTCCTCAAACCGCTGGCCCCCAGGCCCAAGACAAAGGTATCATCATCTCCAAACTTCTAGCTCTAAAATACGACATAGCAACAAATGTTTGTTGTTAAGTGATTGCACAACCATCCTCCTTTTTAAATATTATAAATATCGTGCTAACAGATATCAAAATGTATACTGTATATCTTTCCTCTCCAGACGCAGTCCACTCTGCTGCAGATGACTGGCACAAAAGCAGCCAATAAGAAGCCTCAGGAGAACACAGAGCCGGCCGCAGATCAGCAGAAACAACCGGACGTCCCGCCTCCTGCCTCATCTGCAGATAATGTCGAAAACAAGAGGTAAAAGATGGAATCGTCTTACCCTTTGAAATTATTTTAGTGGAAGCTACAAGGTAGACTGACTCGGTTGTGTTGTTGACTGTTCAGGCCGAAGACGGGCTTTCAGCTCTGGCTGGACGAGAACAGGAAGAGCATCATAGCTGACCACCCGGACCTGGAGGAGACCGACGTCATCAAAGAGGCAATGGGACGCTTCCGGACGCTGTCAGCAGAGGAGCGACTGGTATGAAACACTGAGGGGTCTAGGTGGGAGGGTTTAGGTGATATTAAGTGGTTGCATCCTTGAAAAATCACTATTGGACCGATCGCTCTAAGACAGTAGTCGACAAATACGTCGGACATCGGGCCTATTTTTTTGAAGCCGTTACATGGCGGGCCAGAGCGTTATCTCAGTCACTCATGTGCACGTTTAGCTCAGTGGGTAGAGTGTGGGAGTTGTCAATCGATCACAAAATCTACTCTTTTTTTTTTCCTCCCTTGTTAAACATATAGATTAGCATATAAGGACACTTTTTCACATGCTCGAAATAAAGCGTGTGCTGCAGTGTGTGTGTGTGTGTGTGTGTGTGCGCGCGCGTCTCGGCGTTTGATCCACATTCATAAACGTGCGGAAACTAACTTTCATTTCCCTGAGGAAATTCAGGGGAATTCAATCGCATGTTTACGGACTGCTTTTTCAGAGGTGTGTCACGAAAGCCAGAGACTCTTTCGAATGTCCTTCAGAACTTTTCAAAGTAAAAGCTCTCAATAAACGCAACATGAAGCATTGCTGCAAAAAACATTCTCACACTTTTATTTTTGAGGCACAATCACTGAAGAGGAAGTGATTATGTTGCTGTGATGGCTGAGATCTCTTTCAGCATTAGCCGCTATCAAATTATTTATTTTTTGTTCTTCTGCTATTAAAGCAGATATTATCGCTGGCGAGCCGGTTCTGGCCTACTGCCGACCACTGTGACAAGAAGTCACTGGCCACACAAGCCCCGAAATGTTATTTCATTAAAATTTCAGCTGTGGTAAGTGAATGAATCAAAATTTCAGTATTGGGTGCACAAGTCAGACTTGAAATGAACTTGAAATCAGCTGTTCTGCGTCTGGCTAGTAGTGTCAACGTTACCTCTGTAATCATTTATCTTAAATTAAAAGGTAAAAGCAAAATTATTTACAGGTATAAAAGGTTTTTAAAACACATTCAGAGTTAAGGCATTGTCTGTGTTTGTTTTTTTTAATTTTGGCAAATGTCTGTTAGTATTTTAAGGCTAATGTCTAAGTATGATATTGTGTTATTCAGAGTGTCTCTACAAATCCTCAAATATCTTCCGCTGCTGATTCCACTTTCATCTTGGTTTACTCGTGTTTGCAGGAAGTAATTTTTACAGGAAAAAGGAAAGTGGCTATAAAGAAAAAGAGTGGGGCTTTTGTTAAAAATGTACTGTTGTCATGGATTATGACACATTTGCGCTTTTCAGCTGATTATATATTTTTTTTTTTTCAGCCAGAAAAACACAAATTTACCACAAAACTCTAAATTAAAATAGTGAAATATTTGCACATGATGTCACACCACCTTCATCTTCCCCCTCAGAAGGGATGTAGGTGTATACACTGAGCTGTATTCAGTTCATTCTGCTTTGAATGTAATTGGCCAGTGAAACCCATCAATTAGTCTGTAAGACGCCGGTGATTATCAGCTGCAGATCCATTAACCCCTTCCTTTATGTGCAACCTGAAGACACTCCGCACACAGATCTTTGGGTCAAACTTTCTTAAATCGCTTTCATCATTTACGGTACTATATTTTGTATATATTACTTAGCCTCAGTAATCAGATATGAAGATACCATGAGAAAACGGTAGCAGTTTAAACATTTAAAACCTGTCAAGGTATCCAGTTCATTTAAAAATCTGTAAAATTGTTTCATCGGTGTCCCTCAGCAGTTAAATGCTGCATAAAGTATAACATAAAGAGTAAATATCTCTTAAAATGTTTTACTCATCAAAGCATTAAGACCAAATGTAAATGCAGTTAATTTCTGTTAGTCAGCGTGTTTAAATGCACTCAAGTAACCTGCTTAGTCTTGATGATAAAACTTTAACTCCCTATTTAGCCTTTATAAGCAGTATATAATCAGTAATAAATAAATGGGTAACATAATTTGGTTTTAAAAAGGACCATTTAAGTGTTAATGTAATGTTAACTATGACTCCTCAAATGAAGCATCTGTTGCTGGTGTCTAAACACATAACAAATGCTCGGTAACATAATATTTATGATCTTATATAATATGTATTCATTCATTAAAAAGATAATAGAGGGTTTTCATGAGACCGTAATAGATTTGTTCATGTGTGTAGTCGTATATCATTAGAAAAGATTGCAGCCACTGTATTATCAAGAATTAATCTTTTGTGCACACATCAGTTATGGAGTTGTTGACAAAGTAATTAACACTTAATAAATAGTTTATGACACTGTGATTAAGCAAAAAAAATGCTAAATAGGTTTGTTTAAAATAAAGTTGTTACCCAGTCGTCTCTCTGCAGTAACCTGATTTCTTTTCTCAGCTGTGTTTCTGCTGGAGAAGCTGATTTCTCAGCCGTGTACTGAAACTGTGTGTAACTGGGTTTCTAATCTGATTCTTCTTTTTACATGTTTGCTTGCGCCTGACAAAGACTTCAGACAGGGGAAATGTTGCTGTGACTGCAAAACAGCAGGCTGTAACAAGATTACGTGTGTGTGTGTGTGTGTGTGTGTATTAGATTTCCTGTGCAATCTCGTTTATAGTATCCATGTAAACGTCCTGACTGACAAACGCCTAATTTCTCATAAAAACGGCCATAAAAAAAAAAAAGATGGCCTATTAATTTCTATGTTAACCAATTAGTCCGCTAACAGCCCGATTTCTCGCACATTGTACCATTTTTATAAACCTCATTCCAGAAACTGTGTAACTGCACTAACGAGCCCGAAGACCACTCGACCTCTTAATGAATGGTTGGTTTGTAGGGATGCACCGAAAGTTCGGCCACCGAAATTAATCAGCCTAAAATAGCAAAAAAAAAAAGCACTTTCTGTGTTCGACCTAATAAGTCAAAAGGCCGATTTAAATTTTACCGAACAATTATGATGACACGTTCTGCTGAATTGTCTGTTAGCACGTCCACTCAATTTGTGGCTGACTTCTTAGAAAAGGCAACAAACGGACTGAACAGCTTTGAGTGTTTCTGTCGCTCCTTTCTGAGAAGGCGATTAAGCTAGCCGCACCTACACTTGGAGTGCACACCTATTCAAGCCTTTACGGTAAATCCACTGAAACGGACCAGAGCGAGCTGACAGGCAGGTTAGCGACTTTATCCTGTCAGTCTTTACAAAGACAAGCGTTGCAGTACGAGAGTCCTACCTGAAGAGATCATCTTGGTGCATCGCTAATGGTCTGGACATTGTTACTTTTAACTATATTTAAACTTTAAAGAAAAATAAAGAAGAAAGATGAAACAAAAATGTCCGCAAAGAAACAAATCAGAGTTGTGGGTGCTGAGAGAAACTCATTCCATTTAATCATGACACACCCTTAATGCTGCGCCCGGATCATTTGTACTTAACATTTATTAACAATAATTTACACCAAATTTAGAATGTTTTACCGTAACAGTACAACAGAAAGCAACACCAGAATACTGTACGTCAAAGAAGCCACAGCATCTACACAGAGAAGGGCGACCTTTAGAGCGAATCGCTAATAAAATGTTTTACAAATGGCCTGCGAGTGATCAATGTACGGCGGCAGTGATGTAAAAATGGAACCGTACTGCGTTACCTTACGTGGATAGTAGCAAAGGTAAGTTAAACTTTTTGCTAAAATGGGCACTTGCCTGTTACGAGACGCAGCTTTTGAAAACCTCTTTTCTGCCACAAACACTACACTTAAGTAGAATAAAGGGGTAAAATCACAAAATCGGGTTTAAACATTTATACAATAATCCTGATAATAGGAGGTGCTGCACCTCCAGAACCACATGATATTCATAAAAATATCCCGATTTTTAAATGCTGTGGTCAGTAATAATAGACCTGATCCTTTGATCTACCGGAGTGTTAATATATATATATATAATGTCGGTCTCTATAGTAACCTGGTCCTGACCCCGCATGCATCAAGACTCTCAGCCGAAAGCTGGATGACACTCGACAGAAAGAAAAGAGGAAGTGGATGTAAACCGGAGGGGGAGGGAGCGACGCCTGTTGCCTGGGAAACCTGTTGAGTGTGTTTTGGCAGCGAGGGCACAAAGTATTGATCTTATGATAATACTGAGAGAGAGAGAGAGCTGGTCAGTCTGCAGGGGAATCACTGCGATGACGCCGCTTTCAGATATTTTAAAGGACAATTCCTGCACGATTTACATTTCTTTAAAGATTTTCCATCACAGTTTTTGCGTCAGAACTCCTTCAAAAGTCGAGAGACGGTCAAGTCCTCAGCAAACGGCACAACAGAAGAGCAGTTTGAAGAAATTTAAACTTCAGACTGAACCTACACATTTTACAAACTAGAGGACATTTCTTTGGCTTCACAGACACTAGTACGATCTCCGTCCACACCAGCGTTACAACACTAGACTTAATGTATTTGACAAATAAATAACTGATAAATATTGAGACATTTCAGTGGCATTTTCTGAACATGGTTCACGGAAACGCTGGAAACCTTGAAAACCTAACTTTTCTTTTCTGCACAGTGAAGAGAAAACACTGTTAAAAGCGACTGGCTGCAGATCTACATCATAAACAACACAGCCTCCTCATTCAGTGAGACGCCAGCGATGGTGCAGCAGAGATGAGCAGTGCAACATCGTCTGCCAGTGAACTGTCCCTGAATAGGGTTACAACTAGTAATTGTTATTAATAATCAATTGATGTGTTTATTGTTTTACCCCTTTTTTAAATTTCCCTCAGGACACATTTATTTAAAGTGTGTAGAAAATAGAAAATTGTTGTGAAGCACAGACCTGCTACAATATTACCGTGCGTTCACATTGTCATATTGTTATTAGGTAGTAGATGGTGGAAGGAAGCTCCAGGGTCCGGTTTACTGAAGGAGAATGTGAAAACACCTCTGTGGTGACGAACTTTGCACATGTACAAGTCAGTAAAGTCCATGTCTGACATTTTATACCAAGAAGAAAAAAAAATTTTTGGGTGGAAGGGATCTTTTTATCAATTTAATTCTATTATTGTAGTTTGTAAAGAAAATAGGGAACATGCCGCTGACCAGGTGTCCTGTGGAGTTTTCTTGTAAACAGACAAGTTTTGTTTCCTTCTATCCTTTAAGTCTAACAAAGGCGTTCAAACATTTCCTTCATCAGAAGACGTTTGCGAAGTCGGTACGTGCGTTTGACTTCATGCGGCTCTACGCAGCGCTGACTTAACGTGATGCATGCTGGTCTTAAAATAAGGCATGCTGGTTAGAAATTGTGTCCGACTTTTGCCGGCGCTGCAAAACGTCACCATGTCGCATGACATTAAAACCTCGAGAGAGCAAGTCGGCTGTGGCATCTTTCTTTGCAAATGCCGCGAGACCAGTCGTTGATCTCAGCTCACAGTAAGCTCACGCAGGTACGACGTGTCCGACTTGACGCCCCAGCAGTCGTCTGCAGCTCACGTTAGACCATCAAGTCGGCGAAAGTCAGCCGCAGTCATCTCGAACGCACCTATTGTTTTGAATATTTAAAATCTTGCCTTTGTCGGCTCATTGTGCCGCTTCTTGGCACCAACTGTTGATCGGTGGAATAGCGTGAAACCACTGGCAGGATGTGACCTGCATATAGACACGATATAAACTGTACTCTGTGTAAAACTCCACAGAGTACCTTTTTTATTTTAGTACCCTTATATCCATCCATCGTCAACCGCTTCGCGGGGGGCTGGAGCCAATCCCAGCTGACATCGGGCGAAAGGCGGGGTACACCCTGGACAGGTCGCCAGTCCATCGCAGGGCCACACATAGACAAACAACCAGTCACATTTAGGGTCACCAATTAACCTAGTCCGCATGTCTTTGGACGGCGGGAGGAAGCCGGAGAGAACCCACGCAGACATGGGGAGAACATGCAAACTCCACACAGAAAGGCCGGAGCAACCGGGGTTTGAACCCACGACCTTCTTGCTGTGAGGCCACAGCACTATCCACTGCACCACCGTGCCCCC
>NC_060169.1:4511039-4514608 GCF_021292245.1 Micropterus dolomieu | reverse complement strand
CCCCCCCCCCCCCCCCCTATATCTAATTCACAATAAAAAAAATAAATAAAAAAAAATAGTGTAGGAAGCAGCAAATCCTCACACTTGAGAAGGTAGCTCCCAACCTTTGACACATTTTCTGTCCATCACCGAATCAATTGAGCGATCCTTTCATCACTAATCTTGACCGGCGTCTAATCCTCCAAAGTGGACTTGCGGATTTATTTCGATCTTCTAATCGCTACCTGTAGCAACGCGCTCACGCCAACGCACCCTCTTGCTATTTATTTTGATTATTCAGATGAAATTCAATAACGGCTGAAGCTTTGAATTGCAGTTTAAAGTGAATTTCAGCTGCGAACAGGTTTTTAAACGACCCCGCAGGGGCACGCTTAGCCTGAAACCTTGTTAATGTTTGACCCTGCGGTTGTGAGCGAGTTGTTACTAATTACATTATTCTGTCTAAATACAATAAAATGACAATTGAACAGCGAGACGTCACAACTTGTACCATCTACCAGCTCTGTAATGGTGGTGTGTGTGTGTGTTTGAATATGCATGGGGTTAATGGCGGTGCTTTATCGGGCGCTGGAGGTGAAGAGTGTGTGTTTGTGTGTGTGTGTGTGGCATGTTCACTCACAAGGCCTGATGATTCATCCTGGCTCCATTACATCCAGGAAAGCGCTCTCTTTTGTCTCAAAATAAATAAATAAATAAATGAAAGCACGAGGAGGAAAAGAGGCAGCAGGCCAAAGAGATGCAGCCTGTCAATAGTGATTATACATGACAGGGTGCAATTTCAAACTGCACGCCTGAGTGTCCGTGATTGTTCAGTCATCATCATGTAGGTGTTTGGAGCCTGGATAGACACTGAAGAACAATGCAATTTTGTTTTGTCCTGTTCGGTAATTAACATGTGCATCTCGTGTCCCTTTTTATTGTGTCGTTCAGTCGTGGACGGAAAGAGCAAAAGGCCAAACTGGAGACGCAGCAGATCTGAAGAAGAGGAAAAGAGCAGGAGGAGGAGGAGGAGGAGGTGCGGAGAATGAAAACGGACAAGCGGAAGCAGATGAAAATAGTGCCAAGAAGAAGAAATCTTTGGATCCCTCCTCTAAGCTTTCAGCATTTGCTTTTAACAAAAACTAAACATTTTAGTAGTTTTTTGTTTTGCTGCTGATGGTTTTTGTTCAGATTCATGTGTGAAACCTATTTTGTCCTTCACACATGTTGAATCTGTGTTGATGAATGTGTTCTCTGTGATTTTGAGGCACTTAATCAGAACATTTAAAGCCCTTAAATTCCTTGAAAGTTAACGATGGATCAGAGACATTCATCAATAATATCCGTGATGTTTTTTTTTTTTTTATTTGACATTCATCATATTTCTAAAAAAAAAAATATTTTTTTCTGTATTTTAAGAATTTAATAAATGTACATGTTAGTTCACATTTTGGTCTTCAGTTTCCTTTTTGTGGCATCGAAAGGGAGAATTGACAGGCTCTTAAATAAGGATAAAGCTGGTGTTTTTCTATATTATTTTTTTTTTTAAAACAGTTCACAAATATCCTTTTTTTTTTTTATATATATATATAAAAGGCTTATTTATTACAGCTGCTCACTGAAGTGTTTAACAGATGCTACTCAAACAACAGTTGTTGGGGATCTGTGTAGTTTATTTTGACTCAATCCCACACCGTCCTGCTGCCAGAGTGTGTGTTTATGGCAGGGCTGCGCAATTCAAATCGAATAGTATTTTCAATTACGATTTTGGCTCTCTGCGATTTATGGAAACAAGATAATAGAGATAAAATGATTGTTGTGCCACATTCTGTTTTGTAATGATGCTCTCGTGTTTTAAATCCAGCACACCCCTTTCCTTTTATAGTGGTGTCTCCTGCCCCTCCCTAAAAGCCCAAATTTTTTTGTTCAGCTCAAGCAAAGAGGACCAGGGGTTATAACTGTTACAAATTACATGTTATTTATACTAATTTATCCTTTCTTTACTCCCCATTAGTTGAGTTTAGTGTCATTGCCTGTTCTGACAGAACACCGCGGTTGAATTTCAGCGTTACCCCGAGTAGTTCACCTGTTACCTGCTCTGCTGGAGACCCGTTGGCAGTCAGCCAGAGGAAACACTGCGCTGCTTTCATCCTCTTGCATCTACGATGCTGTTTAATGATGGGATGCTATTTCTTATTTCATGGGCTACTTGGAATTTTTGGGGTAGTGCATATATAATATAGTTTTTAAATAAGGCATTACATTTTAAAAGCTCAATAAATGCATGATGTTTCTTAGTCAACAAGTAATCGTGTTAAATTATCGTGATCTCAATATTGACCAAAATAATTATATAATAAAGTTCATGGTAATGAGGGAACATGTTACCCAGTTCAACAGTGTTGTTCGCTAATGTGTTTTTAATAGTTTTTGGATGACAGCTGAGCACTGTGGCACAGAGGAAACACAGACTTGGTAGGAGGATCAGTTCATTGTTTGTTTTTGGTTTGTCATGGGATTTGTTGACAATAAGAAATACAGAATATCACCAGATGGATCCTTTAAAATTGTCCACTGTGCTTGTGCTGTTAAGAAAACTCAGCTGCTTGTGCTTTCTTTTTCTTGAATCTGTCTTTTTTGTGCCCCATTTTTTAAACATCTTTTTGTATAAAAAGTGCTATATATATTTTATGTAAAGTTTTGTTTTTGAAAATCCTTAAAGGGAACATCTGGAAAGGTAGGTGGTCTTATTTTAAGGGGTCACCAGCCATAAATGTTGAGATCCACCGCTGTGGCATATTTCTTAACAGTGAGTTTTGAGAAATGCATGTATTCGCTTTCTTGAGAGGATTGAAACCTTGTCTCTGGTCAGAGTAAAAATAAAGCTGGAGCCAGCAGCCAGTTTAGCTTAGCTTAGCAGCTAGCCTCTGTTCAAAAGACAGCATCTATTACAGTTTTTCCTCAGTCACTTTGGTGCATTTCTCACATCAGAATTGAAATTCTCAAAACTAATTGTGCAACCTCCACATCTTCTCGTCACTTGTGCACATCATAAAAGCACTTTCTCGTTGTTTTGAACAAATTGCAAATGAGTTGACACACTGATGCAAATGATTATGTACAATTGTCTGCTGTTTCCTACATTATCAATTGCTTATGTCATGCTGATCACAATGAATTATACCAGTCTCTGTTGAACAATCTTACCCTCCAAAACATCTAGGCACAAGTTCATTGCATTTGTCACTACATGCAAAATGGTTGAACACGTTATCAAAAATCAAAGTTAAAATACTTTATACTTGTTGGCAAAGGATATGAATATACTGTAGCTAAACGAAATGTTTTTTCTTAAGGACCATAAACAAAGTAAGAATAGACAACAACAACATCACAATAGCAACACTCCAACACCAATACTCAATACCAGTAAACGGTAACAATACACAGTGAGCAGTAATAAACAGTCACCTAAAGGATTATTAGGAACACCATACTAATACTGTGTTTGACCCCCTTTCGCCTTCAGAACTGCCTTAATTCTATGTGGCATTGATTCAACAAGGTGCTGAAAGCATTCTTTAGAAATG